>NC_079211.1:137285727-137467661 GCF_029633865.1 Lampris incognitus | reverse complement strand
CTCGTATTAGCCCTGCAAGTCTAATGATGTGCACAAAGGAGTTGGGTTTAAGTCATCAGTTGACATTATGACAGCATTTTCTGGGCGAGATCCTTGGGAGGCATACTTTCAATGACTTAGTATCTACAGTAATGCTGCATAAAGATAAATATTCAAAACATTATGATATTTTTTTTAACTTGAATTTTAATGTAACATGAAATTATATTGTGTAACAACTAAGTCAATCACGGCTGGCTTGACTATCCACGGTTATCTTTTTCAGACCTCTTCAAATTTACAGGGCTATGATACAATGCAACTTCCACATCTAATAAATGAGACAATGCACCAAAGCACTTCAGCGTCTTACCAAAAAAGCACCTAACCAATGATTAATGAGCACAGATACCCATCCGCTTACATTACCGACAGGTTTTCAGCCAGTCCAGATGTCCAAACCAGCCTTATAACATTACTAATCCATGTCTCCTTGGTGATATATTTCAACCTCATTCTGTTCACATATGTGTCTTCCAGAGGATGCTACATTCTTTTTGACACAGCCCCCGTGACCCAGTTTTCTGCATCAGGTGATCATTACAATTCATTTGTTGCAAGGTGGCTAGGATTTAAATTATGAGTTCATAATTTAGTCAGCCCCTCTTCCTGAGGGGTTAAAGGAGGAAGTGGAGATGTTAGCACATTTAAATGCGCAATGTCACACCTTCCACCTTTTGCACCATCCAGCCTTCCACCCCTGTCTCTGATGCAAATATGTCTTCTCGTTGCAAAACCAAAACAGAAATAGCAGGATGAGAGAGCACGAAAGAGACGGAGGAAGAAATGTGGAGGAGGGAGGGGGGGGTGAAAGGATAGTCAGGATGGATGGTTGGAGTGAGGGAAAATAAAGTGACCAAGAGATGATGGAAAGTTTGAGAGAAAAAGCTCTCCTGTAGTTAAATATTAAAGCGAGAGGACATGCAACTTTCTCAACAATTTCCCCCCCGAATCCTTCGGACTCGGCTCTCTATCCTGTAGGTGTAGGACGGGGATCCCGCTTCTCTTCCGAATCCTCACCTTTAAAATTACTTTGCCTCAGCACTTGCAATTAAAGGGTCTTAAAGGGACGCCCCCTTTCAGCCAAATGTCACATCTATATCAACAAATCGAGTAAACTTTACATGACATTTAACGCTAAATCTACGATCACTTTATGTTTATACAGTGAAATGGAGCAGCTCGAAAATCGATTTTTCTTCAGCAGTCAGACATCTTAGAAGGAAAATAAGCCCATGTGATGTGGTCGGAATTTAAGGAAAACCTTAGAGCCCAGTGGTGGGTAAATCCCAAAGACTAACACTAGGCTTGTTAAAAGAGAGCATTGAGAAGTCAGTGCTTTGGACTAGTTTGATTTCAAAGTGATGTAATACACACAGAGCACAAATAGCAACTGGATGAAGGGCTGTGGCCATGACCTCTCTGTCTAGGGAACTCATTTTCATAGTAACTAAACACCAATGAAATGTCTTCCCCGGAATGAGCCAAGCCAGAGCACTGGCCATCCAATAAAGGGGATAGGGATACGTAAATATGCAGAACAGGAAATAATATTGGGGATGTAAAATGAAACTGCACAAACCTGGACTAATGGTTTCTTTAATGTCCTTGGAATTTCATTTCATCTAAAAGCAATAAATATGTTGTAGAGAATCAGGAGGGCAAATTCATCAGAACATGAAATATGTTGTGTGTCTCTGCTTTTTGAATTAGGATAATTTTATGGAGCTGATAAAAAGCCTTCCCATCTCTTTGAAAAGCTTTTAAACTGTTATGAAACTAGATATGACAGATAAAAAAAAGAATAAGCTTTCCCTTCCTACAAACGGACTTTATCATGCATTAAAAGTATATATCAGTAGAAGCCTATCCAATTCAGCTCAGTTCAATTGCTCCTCAGTGACCCTGCCGAAGGCCTGAACAGCACTGGATGGCCATATTAGCCTGGGTTTGGGCCTGTGGCATGTTGACTGATAAGCAGGCAGATCATGTCGAGCTGGCGGGCCAGCTGGCGGGGCTCTGGTGTTTGTGTTTTGCTGGTTGGGATGTCGGGGGCCAGACTGGGCTTTAGGTGGCTAGAGGGGCTACAAGAAGACCAGGCCTCCTCTGGACACGGCTGCTCCGAATAAATGGACCAGATCAATCACACTGGACGGCCCTGTGACAGTGAGTTAAGGTTCTGCGGCACGGCACGGCGTTTCTGGACACAACGGCCCTCAGCAAGGCCTGCTGGCTGGCTGGCAGAAGCGTGCCACCGTCCCCTTCTGTTTTCACGGGCTCACCAAGCAGATGGCCGTGGCAAGGACAGAGACTGGGAGTCTGCTGTCAGTGCCGAGCCCCCATCCATCTAGGGAGAAGTGATGATGATGGGTGTGGGAGATGTGGAGAAGGATGGAGTGGAGGGTGTGGATGAAAAAAAACTGGGCTGGGTTACACATGGCTGGGTAGGGCTTTCCTGGCCTGGCCTGGTCTGGCCTAGCCTGGGGCTGAATCTATGAGGCGTGGTACTGACTAGTGGTTTGGAGACACAGCGGCAATCGAGGTCCCAGACAGTGGTGCAGTATGGTGACATGTCTGAGGTCTGTCTGGCACAGCTTCTTTCAGAATGTGTGTGTGTGTGTGTGTGTGTGTGTGTGTGTGTGTGTGTGTGTGTGTGTGTGTGTGTGTGTGTGTGTGTGTGTGTGTGTGTGTGTGTGTGTGTGGTGTGTGTCTGTGTGTGTGTGTTCATCCTTAGGGATAGTGGTAGCTCTGAGTTTGGTGGCATCTAGAGATGGGGCAGAGCTAGTCTAATGCTGAGACACTCAAGAGGAAGAGTTGGAGGCAAACATGACCTACATTGCCATCAGGGAGGAAGGTTCCATACTGCTCTCACACTCTGTCGTTCAGTCGTACATTTTTTTTTTTTACCTCAGACACTGCATATGCACTTTATGTTGAAATTTTCCTTAAAATATATCATCATAACAAAAGGACTTCTCCGGCCTAAATTACGTTTCAATGTGGCATTGTTGCTCTTGGCGGTTTAACCAGTGAATGGATAAACAAACTCTCCATTAAGCTACATGATTTGGGGTTTACCAACAGTAAGACGGCATTGTTCACCTACAGTTACACATGGTGTCCCTCGCAAAGTACCATGGAAAAGCTTCAGATCTATACACTTGGATGTAACATACAAATCGCCATCGGCATCTTGTTTTTAATCCAGATTGGATCTGGTTTTCATTATGCCATAAAGGAGTGTGGGTGGGGGAGAGATTGGTTTGTCACATTGCTTTGTTTAATTGCCGACAATGAAGCCTCCCACTTATGTCTATGCAAGTGGCAATAGGTTGTTTTTTTTTCATGAAATGCCAAATTTCTGAAGCCCCCACAAACTCCGTTGCAGACATTTCTGTTGAAAGCACGCACCATTTCAATCTGCAAGAGGCTTTCAAGTGTTCAGCAATTGAGCTGATATAATGATGGCAAAATTGATTTTAAAGAATTTAATTTAAATGGGCTAAATTATGATTCTATTCATGTGTATCGACATAATCTAATCCACTAACTGGTCATCCATCATGCCTTTCAATGCACATTACATCCATGTAAAATTATTATATGGTTTGAAGTGACTGTTGATGCAAAATGATTTTCTACCACACACAATAGTTATCGGATCGAATCCTGTTAGCAGTCCTGTGCCTGCAAACTGTGGTAAATTTATGTGTTGGCACACACAATTCACTCTTGTGGCCGTGTCAATCGGGAACTTAAAATTGTTGAATACAGAAACAGACATAGGGGCACAAAGGCAAGTGCGGGCAATGTGAAGGACAGACACAATAACACTTTGCTAAATTGTTCCCTTGGATGTAATTCTAAAGTACAGTTAACGATTTCTCAAACTAAGCGTTTATTGTGTCTCTCCCTCCAATTTACTTCAAAAGCAACCTGTGACCTATGGAAAAGCATTAAACTCATCTCCTCCAATAAACTTGGATTAGAACCAGCACCAACCTTTGGGCCCCGACGACACACTCCAAATATTTATTGAAACCATCCCCGGCAGCGAGTGTCTCGCCAAGGCTCTGGACACTGTAACTAATTGGAGATCCTTTTTTGTTATCGCTCCACTCTTGGTGGTTGAAATGTAAACAGGGTGTTATGAAAGTGCCCTTATGGCACGGAGGGAAGCGAGTGAGGCCACTCTGGCACTTACACGGCATGCCTTATAAATAAGTAATGGTACTGGACGTGTAGCGGTTAGTCGTAGTGGAGGCAGGGCTGCTCATCAACCCCACCTCTGTTTGCCTTGTACATATTTCATAAGATGCTGGGCTGAAGGGAGGAGGGAGGTTGTGGGGAATATGGGAGGGTGGCTGAAATAAAAGGCAGCTCACACAGGCTCCTCTCTGTTCACTGTCATGAGTCTGTTACTATTAATAATACAAGTGTCCTCTCTCTCTCTCTCTCTCTCTCTCTCTCTCTCTCTCTCTCTCTCTCTCTCTCTCTCTCTCTCTCTCTCTCAACTGATACAAGTTCATGGTGTTTTTCTCTTCCCTGCCTTCCTGTATTTGACAACAAAATAGAGGCAGCTGCCAGTGCAGCCATTTGAACCGCGGAAGACACAGTGCAGGTCGCACAGTGTTAGTTTTAACAATTAAGACGAAATTTCCTGTACGGTGTCCAGACGAACATCGCTTGAAGAATACCGACGCTAGCATGGAAAAGTAAACATGGGATATTCCAGCCCGTACCAAGAAATTAAGCAATTACCAAATTGCTTCATCATGAATTGCATTTACTTCCATTTCACATTTACAGAGCGACGTCAGCGTGATCGGTGGACCCGTTTTAACAGTTGCATGACCAGCAGTAGTCGACCCTCTCCAATCAGATCCATCTTGCGTATGAAATCGAGCTGCGAATGAATCAGTTTGACAACCGTTGATTGTTCCCACCAATCGATGTCCATCACACCATCGTGATGTCACAGTGGAGGTCATGTTATCTTGATATATCGGGATCTTGTTTACCGTTTACCTAGGGCTCAAAAACACACGTTGAATTATTGATGGGGTGTTTCTTGCAAGGGAATTTTCTCTGTTGCCGTCAGGGCGTCCTTAACACTAGAATGACCAAGGCCGTCAATTTGGCGGTTTTGGATTTTCAAAGTTTAATAACTGTGTGGGGAAAAAAAGATACAGACCTGCCGCTCCCTGAATGCTCCCAAAATTGCATATATTTGCATTAAAATGAGTTTTAGATCAATTGTACACAAAAAAGTTACGATAAGATCTACCGAAAACGACCACGAGCGGTCAAAAAGGCGGCTCGTAAACTGCATGTCATCGTGCGCGTCATGCCACTATTTATGATGTGTCGTTCATATCATTTCCTTCACAAAGTTCATTGCTCTGCCCTAGAAACATTAGTTTTCTCCAGTGCAGAGTAATAGCATAAACTCAATTTTTTATTACTGCCAACATGTCTGGTTACAGACGCCGTTTCAGACGCACCATGACAACCACCAAGGTGTTGCAGTATTTACAGGAGTTGGAGAGCATCGATTTTAAATTGTTTGAAAAATAGTATTTAAGTTGTTAAAATGTTAATTTTGGTGTCAGTCGTTTCTTAACAGACGTACTAACATATGCAATGCATTAATATCTCAACTGGGTATTTATCTTGACAGAATATAGAGTTTAAAAACTGCCGGTCATTTTGACCACCCATGGTCGTTCTAGTAGTTTGTAAGTTCCGGTCATTGTTTGGGACTGTTTCAATGTTCATTTTCAGTTCTTTTTTTACATTTCACGTTTTATAGGCCTTGTTATGTTTGTTAGATTAGCAATATGTGTTTTCTGTTTCGTTTTTCAGGTAATATCTTCACTTTTTCAATTTTGCTATTTGTGTTTGACCATGTCTCTCCGAAGTTCAAATTGTTTAAAAATAGCATTATAGTTGTTAAAATGTTAATTTTGGTGTCAGTCGTTTCCTAACAGGCATACTAACATATGCAATGCATTACTATCTCAATTGGGTAGTTATCTTGACAGAACAGAGTTTAAAAACCGGTGGTCATTTTGACCACCCATGGTCGTCGTTTTACTAACCGCTTTTCTGAATCGTTCATTCCCTCTGCAATTCGACTACTAATTGCTGCGTAGGTGTTTTTTTTTAACACTGTCATTGTTGAAAATGTTTTTAATCTCATCTTTTTATTGTGTTTATCAAGCTTATCTAGCCTATCAATATTATTTATTTATAGATCATATATATTTTATTCCACATTTAGCTCCCTGGGGTGGTATTTATTGTGTTTGTTTGTTTGTTTGTTTGTATGTTACTGTGGTTTGTGTACAAAAAGCTGCTCCAAATTGCCCCTAGTGGGATTAATAAAGTTGTTTATATTGCATTGTATTGTATTGCATTGCATTGTAGTGGGGAGGAGGGAAGACATCCCTAAGAGAGGTGTCCAAACACTGCCTAAATGAAACCTGCAATCAGATATAGGTAAATGCAGTTTCACTTTTTAGTGTCCGGTCGGTGCAAAAGATTAATGAAATAAATTCAGGTCATTATCGCGCTTTTGCCAGTAACATACCAAATCGGTGAGACGTTTCAGCTGTAATTCTTAAATACACTTGTTAGAGAATAAAATATTGCAAATTGCCCTTTTAACCGTCAATTGAGATACTGTTCCAGGGTTCATTCGCTCTTAGTGAGATTTTATACTCTTCACAGTAAATAGCAGACTCTTTGCACTGTTATCATGTCTGCAGTGCACGCATGGAAAACGGCTTCTCTACAAAATCAATCTCATACAGGAGGCATGGTCTTCATTTTTATGAAGGGTAGCATTTCTATCAAAAGGAGTGGAGAAAAATAATATGGGGACTCCACAAGAGTGTAGCAGAAAGCAGCCAGTTAGAGGACTGGGTCTATCTGTGTGATCATAGCCAAAGCAACAACACCACTGATAATCATATCAACAAAGCGCTGACCCTTCTCTTTTCTCTCGTCTTCCTCCTCTCTCTCTCTCTCTCTCTCTCTCTCTCTCTCTCTCTCTCTCTCTCTCTCTCTCTCTCTCCTCTCTCTCTCTCTCTCTCTCTCTCTCTCTCTCTCTCTCTCTCTCTCTCTCTCTCTCTCTCTCTCTCTCTCTCTCTCTCTCTCTCTCTCTCTCTCTCTGTGGTGACTTTCTCCTTGGTTTTCATACTTCATGTCCCACGGTTGTCTGCATTCTTCTGATCAAAGCTATTCCCATCCCCGTACCCTTTTCCCCCATCTATTCTCCAATCAAAAGGCACATTCTGGGATCATATTTCTAACAGAATGGATTCAGCCGACTTCTTCAACTTTGTTACACGGGCAAATATTGTTTCACAGAAGCGCACAATGACTGAAATGTACCTGACCTGTTGCCAGGTTACAACCAGCCTCCAAGCACGGCCTCTGAAAATGGAACAAAGAAGCAACAGACAGCTTGCAGCGCCTCGGCAGCACATCACTATATATAAAGTCTTCAGCGCATGCCTGCTTGTGATTTCCCCTTGCACTCTTTGGAAGAGAGGTTAATGGGAGACAATGGCCACGCAGTCCGTAGCCACCGGCGAACAAGCTCCAGGCTATTGCACACTGGAATGCCCTCTGTGTGTTGGTGTGTGTGTGTGCGTGTGAGTTAGTGTTTATGACTCACATGCAACGAATGTGGGACTTGTACCTTGAGAGCAAAAATTCCCATATACCAAAGCACTTAACACACAAATTACATAGATACCATGGGAGAAAAAAATCCGTGCTTTCTCCACAGGTTTGCAGGTCAGGAGAGGACAGGGTAAGTTACTCAATTCTTCGGACTCATTCTGTGGTTGCTGGCACAATACTTAAAGTTAGGTGTGAATACCGCTATGAGATGTTCCTAAAATACTGTAAGTAGATATGTTACTTTCGCTCAATGTACAGTGAACAGCAACTTAATGTATTCTGTTTCAGTACCTCACAATGAATTATGTGGGTCAGACACGGTGCTCCTCTGGGCCAATTCCAGATTGCAGCTGAGGAACTTTGCTTGAGTCAGCATCTCCAGTTCTCTCCCTGGGTCCAGGATGTCGCGCTCTGTTCCTCTGTGACTAAGCAACTACTCACAATGTGGTGTGCACACATACAAGCAGTGTGCCTCACTCTCAACACTAGTTGTGTCCCACTTTTACTTCATGCAGTCTGGACAATCAAACTATAGTTCTATTGTTTATCACAATGGTGATGGATGAGAGGTGTATATGTTCCTTTTCCATGTGCTCCCCCCCCCCCCCTCGACACCACTTCCTTCTCCTTTGCTTCATGACTCTATCTGCACTGTTCTATCTATAGGTTTTCTCTCTTGTACTGATTGGCTCTGACATAAGTAAGCTATTCTTGCTCTTTGTCAAGACTTCATAACTGCTGCTTCAATGTGGTTTCCAGATGTGAAGAGCACTAAAACATGTGAAATGAGTGATTAAGCAGATACTCACATCATTCGGGAGAACATCATCAAATGTATCATAACATCTTGTTCGTTTATTAGATTTGTGATCCTTACTAGAAAAATATTTCCTCCAGAAATACCTTTAATTCCTGCAGACACTATTGTACACACTGATACAATGTCTTTAGTTTAGTAAAATCAACTTGGCAACAGAACGCTTATAACATCCCAACCATACTCCTCTTTTTTTCATCCTAAGTTCAATGTCATACTGTAACCTATGATGTTATCCGATGATGATACCTCTCAGGGTTGACAGAGTTGAAAGACACAGTAAGATTGCTAGCATTATTCTAATATTTTTTTTTTTTTTACTTCTCAAATAACACCTGAAACTCGGAGCAGGAAAACACAATGTTCACTTGCAAAGAGATGCTGGTATGATATATAAACACAAAAGGTCCTAGTTTCATGAATCAAAGCGCATGGTGCCAAATGCAGTCAACTTCATTATCTGCAGTGGGCACTGGCCAGGCTGAGCACACTTTTGGTATTTTCATGACGGAAGTGCGTGGCATATCTACGGTGCATTTGGTAAGGACGACGAAGATAGCAGAGGCGAAACTACCATATATGCAGGTAATGCAACTGCATTGGGGTCCGCAACAGTTTATCTCACCATTATCATATCAAAGAGCTTGACTCGAGCACTGAGTTTAAAATATACAGTATGTTCAAAAATGTGCCCGCGCATGATTATGGACATGTACCAACTACTGCATAGCAAAATACACACAGAAGAGTTAGCTAGCTGGCGAAGTGTCAAGACTTCGGACAGTGAAGAGTGCGGCTATGATATAAGTAGAACTTATTTATTTGACTAATTATCAACATACACACTTGTGTTTTCTGTTTATAAGGCCTATCTGCAGAAATAAATAATGTCTATGTGTGGGTGCGCCGTCACTGATTATGTTTTCATCCGTTATGGTGCTCCGACACCAGATTTTGCTAAGCAGACTCGTCTGTCACTATCATGGCCTTGCTATTATGACTCCTCTTCAATAGCACGGGGGTCTGTTTTCCTAGTACAGGTAGTCACCGGGTTACGAACGAATTCCGTTTTGAGTCTGTTCTTATGTCGAATTTGTATGTAAGTCGGAACAGTTACGTACAGTTGAACTCTAGCGTCAATCAGTCAAATGTTTGTCTTAGTATAGTATATATTTAACCTAACACATCATAATCATAATAATGCAATAATAATAAATCTAACTACAGTACAGTATTTATAATGGAGAAAGAGAATGTGTGTATAGGTATAAAAACATTAAAGAAGCACATCTTTATACGTGCTCAATAATCAAGGTAAGAAAATCAACGTACAACGCTGTATCCAAATGAACTTTCCTTGATTAAAGAAACGTGTCTTACATTTCAGACTCCCCACTGGCCACTATACCCGGAGCTGGCCGCCACCGGTGGAGGCCGGCCCTCCGGCGCCAGAGATGAGAGCCCGCTCGGGGCTCGCCTCAGCGGGTAAGTGTGAAAATGATGAGCGTTTTGCCTCTTTCCGAACGCTTTAGTATTTCCACTTTCCGTTCAACCGTGATCGTTTTCCTTTTCTTCGGTGCCTCACCATCACTTGCATCAGATTTACGGTTCGACGCCATGATTACGAGGGTAAACACACGAAAAATTTAAGTCAAAACACAAACAACAAAGTTTACGCGATCCGACTTATAATGGCGATGACGGCGCGGCGTTGTTCTCCCTCGGAGTGTTTTGTGCAACGCGCAAAGTAGTCCGTCCGTTCGTTAGTATGAACCATTGTGTGTAACTCGATTTTTTAAGTAATAGGCTTTACGGAGGTTGGTTTGCAAGTGTAATAATTTCATTTAGGCGTCATCTGCGCAGTACAATTTGCAGTTGTTGGCCATTTTAAAGCTGAGAGCTTTCACTTCTTTCATTCGCTTCTGACATAACTTTCTGTTACATCTGATTGTGATGGGCAGGCTGGGGCCTACTTTGACCACCTCGCATTGGGGCCCGGCTCTGACTCGTTACGCCTGTGGAATATAGTGTATCATAAGCAGGTGTGGTCGGGGCTGGTGCTGAATGAATCAATCAAACCTCTCCGCTTTTCCTTCCCGTTAACAAGAGAACGCAGCTTGGAGCTTTCCACCAATGCAGAAACACTTTCTCCCAAAAAGAAACTGATATCCTTGTGAGGAAAGTGCAGAATTGGCTGGAAAACTGGAAACCAGGTTTTATTCAAATAAATTATCAGTCAGAGGAAAAAATAAAAACTGTAAACAATCTCCAATTATGAGTTTTCATGGCAGAACTGTCTTATCAAATAAGAAACAAACTAAAAACTTAAAACCCGATTTGATAAGTTATAGACCACCAAATAATAATAAAACCAAAAATAGTAGCGTACAAGTGGTTGGAGCTATCAGATTCTTAAATAACAGCATTGCTCTGGCTTGTTAACAAGCTAACGCTATATAGCCTACATCATTTCCAGTCATCAGAGGGAAACAGAAAAGGAGAGAACCCTCTTAACATGTTATTTCAAAATGCAAGACTGATTATGGAAAAAAATATAGCCATGTCTCTGAATTAAATGCTCAATTAGATCAACAGTGGGGGGGTATTTTTAGGTTACAGCATGACACGTGTGACATACCATTGGTGTTGCGTTATATAAATGTTGCACAGTACGTAATTTCGACATAACTTGAAACTGCACACCTACCCAGAGAGAAAGGCCTGAACCTTGTGTGGATGCCCCCACACAACGATCTGGTGTGATTTGCTTAAAACGAATCACAGTTAAAATCAAAGGAAAAGGGCTGTCTTGAGGATGGCGATATTTGAAAGAACAGTTATTTAGCTCAATTCTTAATGCTGGCGATGACAGAAGACTGAGTTGTTGAGGTGATGCAAATGGATAAATTGTGTTCAGTCTTTCTTGCTGCCAACCTTGTGATGAATAATAAAGTTTTATTCTTTTTCTCCATCTCTCCCTCTATGTGATGCAACCTCACGCCAACTTTCACCCCCATTTCCTCCCTTATGGCAAGGTCAACGCAAAGGTCAGGGAAAGCCATTTCCAGGGTTTTTTCCAAGACAGACACAATATATTTCTTTATCAGTATTGCTACAAGCAAAGTTCAGATGAAAACAACAACTGAGATTAACAAAATACTGTGTAAATTGATGCAACTTTTAATGTGATTTGCAGAAAAGATCAATATAGAAAACGGGGCAATCAATTTTGCAACTCCAGAATTTGTGTATGCAATGATCTTTGCCAAGGTCTTTGATAACCTCAATGCCAATCTTCTGTTCACACTGACGTCGACCATCAATTCTCAACACTATCTCTGTCTTTCTTTCTTCTCTCTTTCTTCCTTGCAAGCTCTTTTTGTCTCTCGCCCTCTCTGGCCTGCCGATCCAGGCACATTACACAGTCAGAAAGGTTACCTTGGATACAAGGCTATTACTTAATCGCCCAGCTTGTGACATTTGGAGCCACGGCTGGCCGGCCCTATAATTATTCAATTCCATCACTTTCATCCATGCTTCCTTCTCTGTTGTGATTTGAATAATTGTACAGTGAGCCCTTTCTGAGCCCAGTGTAGTATCTCGGATACTAATGTGGGCCATTGTGATTAAGCGGTAGTTAGTAATTGTGGGGAGCTTTAGGAGTCAATTGAGGTTGACAGCGCTGGTTGTCAAAGGCCATCCGATTGCTTCTTTGAATCAAAACACTTTGGTTACGACGGACATCGGGGAGTAATTATATAGTCTGGTTAGTCAATCAGACACAGGCGTTGTGTACTATAAAGCAGGGAACAGCTTTGTTCTCATCACTGGGTTGACACGTCACACATCTACAGCATCGAAATCCTAAGACGTTGCTGGCTTCAAGTCCAAAGTGTAATGAGCTACGCAACATACACGTTCACCTTTAAACAAACGGCACAGGGTAACCCATTAACATGGCTCTTAACTTTTTAGATACACTAAATAATGAATACAGACAAAACCCCCTTTCTTACTGAGCGGCGCTGGACACGTCTCTACTATCCTCCGTCTGCGTGACCCAAGCTAGTGTAACCTATTTTTCTGGACTTAGCCTGTTAGTGATTTTAAGTTCCTGTTATAAGCTGTTGCCACAGTATATGCCTTGAGCTCTTATTTTGAAGGCTGAAGAGAGAGCGGAAGTGCTGTACGCAGCGTTGTTGCTGTGGCGTTCTGTTGGGGGAAGAATCCAAATAAAGTGGTCCTCGTGTGAAAGTGGAACCTCCGTATTTGTTATTTTATAGTTTCATACTGTATAGGCGATATCTACAAACCCTCGGTTACATTGGTGGCAGCGGTGGGATGCTTGTGCCATAGTCCCGAAAAAGAAAGACGTTTAAATTACCGAAAAGAAAGGTTCGGAGAGTCAGTTAGCTTCTCAGTTAGCCTCAGCTAGCAACGACGGAGCTTCGTCGTGTCGGAAACCCGGCGCGGTGTGTGCACGAAGACTTCACTCATCTTGCTGCTGTCTTCTGAGATAATTGAGGAGCAACATGTGGAAATACGGAGGTTCCACTTTCACACGAGGACCACTTTATTTGGACTCTTCCCCCAACAGAACGCCACAGCCTTCAAAATAAGAGCTCAAGGCATATACTGTGGCAACAGCTTATAACAGGAACTTAAAATCACTAACAGGCGAAGTCCAGAAAAATAGATTATGCATTGAGCTCTTATTTTGAAGGCTGAAGAGAGAGCGGAAGTGCTGTACGTAGTGTGGTGGAGTTTACTGTTGGGGAAGAATCCAAATAAAGTGGTCCTCGTGTGAAAGTGGAGGCTCCGTATTTGTTATTGTATAGTTTCATACCGTATAGGCGACATCTACAAACCCTCGGTTACACTAGCTAGCAAGCATGCTACGACCGGGCTAACACTCATGTTTCGACTAACTCAATTAATTTGCTGAAATTACCCTTGACACAGATGTTTTACCATCAGCGTGTTCCTTGTAACATAGAAAACATGTGCATAAAGTTAAATATTTTGCAACCGTTATTTTTACCTGTAAGAGGAGATGTAATGAAGGAGCCGCGATCAACGCGTCCCCGACGCTGCAACACGCCCCCCCCCCGCCCCCACAGGAAAAATACGGAAGCCCAGAGGAATCAAAACACAGCTCCAAACCGAAGCGATAATTAAAGTTGGGGATACAAAGAAAACCCATAAAATGCCATTTCAAACGCACTCTCCCAACACATTAAGGACAGCCAAATCGAGGACATTTTTAACACGTTTCCATATCCATTACACAAGTGGCGATACTACTTCAAATTTTTACATTTGTGGCACCCACTAGAGATATATTTGACTGGAACTTGCCAGGCATGTTTCGGGTACATATGTGGAGATGTCCTGCTAGTTTTGTCATGATTGGCCCAACGGTTGTTGACTTGGGTCTGTTTATGTGCTGAGCCACGCCCTTTTAAAATTCATTGGTCAATATCTTGAAAACTAAATAAGACATCAACAAGCTTTAGGCAACCTTTGTCAAGCTTGGTCCAATAACCCGCAGAAATGTTGGTAGCAATCGGACCCACGGATTAGGTGGTATGTCAAAACGGCAGACGATCTAGTCTGGTGGACTTTAGTGGTTCTTAAAGCAGTTTTGTAGAGTGAGGATAGATGGATGTCTCTGCCAAATTTTGTGTAAATTGGACTTACCGCCTAGGAGTTATTACTTTTCAAAGTTGACCTTTAATTATAGCGCCCCCATCTGGCCGATTGGAATCATATTTCTTGGGCAGCACGTGCACACAACGTCCAATCAATGGGCAAAATGTCATGTGTCTACCATTTACCATCTCATGGGAATTTGCTCAAACATTTCTGAGGGAAAATAAACACAGTATAAGGCCTTTGGGCTTGAACCCTAATGAAGAGTTTTATGAAGTCTAACTGTAGAATATAGGTTTAGAGTAAACAGTCATGCACAGAAAGGTCTCACACACACATCTGTGCATGCACACAGACACACACACACACAGAGAAGAAAGAGATGGAGAGGGAGAAAGAGACAGAGACAGAGAGGGAAGGATACACAGACAAACACAGTACAGATTTGTCCATTGGGGTGTGTGTCACATAAAGGCTTAGATCACAGAGTGATGAAGTGAATCAGGACAGCAGCAAGCAGCAGCATTTCATTACATTTCATTTACAACTGCCACTCCATCAACGCTTCTTTATGGGCCCCAGAGCTCCTTTTTATGCGGCTTCGCTATTGTGTGCTTTTCATTTGTGTGTCTATGGATCACATTTCAGAAGCTGCCCGCATTTACAGTAACTCCTGATGACAATGGTACACAAATTACAGACGTTTTTTTTTCAGCCCTCCCCACAGGAATAACGATTTGCTTCGCCCACCATAAACACAATGTCATAATAAGGGCTCATTACGAGGCGACCAGATTCGTTTTGTCTGTAAACTTGGGAGATTATTATATTGGCTGGAGCGATTTAACATGACAGCTCCTTCACAACGATAAACATTTTTCTTCGATGATTGCCGAATTTCGACATGTGGTATGTGCCCTTCTCAATAGCATTTTACCAGATTATATGGGATATAAATTCCAGATGCATTTCTCGTTTTATGAGAGATGAATATGATTGATTAGTGTAAGTATTCAATTGCGACTTGATTAAGAATAAAGATGCTTTACTGGCATACTTTATGGGATACTTTACTATTTAAGTAAAAATAAAAGAACTGCCACACAATACTACTTGAGGAGGTTATTATTATTATCATAAAGCACACTCTTATCAGAAAGTCTTGCCTGTAGCTTGATTACACTGATTGCAATGATTTATTGTTAAAAGCAGTCATTGGAAATGCAAAGAGTAAAAAAGTAAAAGTTAACAGAAATAGACGTATGCTTGAGTAGGGGTCCCTCCAAAAACCGTTCAGCAGCAGTGACAGTTACTTGACACCAGTGATCTAATAAGGCCACCAAACTCAAATTTCCAACTAACCCAGATATGGTGAGCATTAAATGTGCTTGATTTAAGTCCTTTAGCCAAAGAGAATCAGTGGAACTGGTGATTTCCAATGGCCCCCCTGAGCCTTTGTCTTCCGCTAAGCCCTTGGTAGTCCTCGGCAGACAAGACTGAGAGGCAGCACACTCTTAATGCTCCTCAGCCGAGAATTTATTTCAGCGGGGATACGGCGCGTCGTGCCAGAGGAGAGACTTCCTGACCCACAACGCGCTAAAACCCGGACCAAGGGCACAGTGAGTTACGGCTCCCCACAGCGGTGTCATGGAGAAGCAGAGGTCTGGGGAACGGTCGGGCGTGTGGCAATCGATTTCTCCTCACAAAGGAGTCCAACACATACACTGTCCTCGACCTACCGGTTGCTTGCAGCCGTATCGCTCTCTCTCTCTCTCTCTCTCTCTCTCTCTCTCTCTCTCTCTCTCTCTCTCTCTCTCTCTCTCTCTCTCTCTCTCTCTCTCTCTCTCTCTCTCTCTCTCTCTCTCTCTCTCTCTCTCTCCCCCTCACCTTTTTCTCTTTCTCCTCTGTTTCTTTTCTATCTCTTTGGCGCCACTCACCTCCCCATCTCTAGTATATCGCTTCCGTCTCTCTATGTCGCTCTCTCTGGGCCCCGAGTCAGGGCCACCTGGCCTTTTCAGATCTGAGGGGTGTGGGGGGGTGGGGTGGGGGTGTGCACTATCTGTTCCCTACAATCCGGGAGCCCAAGCCATGTGTCTCTGGCCTGACCCAGACCTAATTAAATACAATTAGATAAGTCCCACGGACTTCAACATAATCCTCTGGACTACGATGAGAGCAGTGAGTGAGAGAGAGAGCGAGAGAGAGCGAGAGAGAGCAAGAGAGAGAGAGAGAGAAAAATAGAGAAATAGCAAAGGGAAAGAGAGAAACTTGGCAAGGGAAGGGGCAGCACGTCCCTGCAGAACAAAGCCAAGCAGTGAGTCTAATGTATCAAACACATGGATTAGCGGTTAGCTGGGAGATCTGGAGCCGAGCGAGAGCCTGTGGTTTCCAGTTTTCTTGGAGGCTGACTTGGCCCAATGAGAGACAGGGGGCCCCATTTAGTCTTGTGGGAGGCTGAAAATCCATTTCTGCATGTGTAAATTGACAACTGTATAAAGATAAGTAAATATGTCATAATTCTGTCTATGAAGATTTATTTTTTGTTTGAAAAGACAGGTGCCGGGATTATTAGTTTTCCACATTTATGTAACCAGAATCCCAGAATAAAAAAGCAAAAAAAAAAAATGGGAAAAAGGCAAAAGCTGAGGGAAAAAAAGGCATAAATGAAAGTTTACTCATGCGACGCTGTACAGAAAAACACATTGCTACACCCATATGCGGTGAACAGTTCCAAAAAATGCCATGTTTTCCCTTTCTTTTCTTAATTTTTTGAACCTATTTTCCATTTTCATTAATCATTCGCTCACTCTCCAGCATTTTCTTGCATATGTTCACTCCTGTTTTCTAGACTGCTGGTCCTTTGATGAAATCTAAGTTGGAAATCTTGGCCCATGAAACCAGTTGTTGAACCGGGTGGACTAAGGTGTTGTATAACTGACGGTGTATGACCGTCTAAACAAGCCTCTGGTAAAGGGAGCTGTGAATAAGCACTTCACGAACAACTTGTGGGTATTCAGGACTCTTGATGAGCACACACAGACAGCGTGCTGAATTGTAAATTGGCGACTGCCTCGTGCAATCAGATTCTCACCTCTGCTATTGTGTTACGAAGGCCGCCATAATTTCATAACTGTAGAAAGATAATCTTGCACTTGACTCCCAGTATTGAGTCATTTCAACAGACCCATTTTTGGCCATGTATTATTCACGGGTATTCAAGCCCCACTCTGGCCCAGGGAGGAAGTGCTCTCTCCCGGTCTCCGTCACAGGATATCAGCCTCTAATTCATTATTCAACAGGCTGGAGCAGGGCCACTCAGTCTCACTCACTGAGATGCTGCCTGGACAGGACTCGCTGGTACAGGACCACATAGGCTGATCTGAGGAGCCCAGTGATTTCTTCCCTCTTCCTGAATACCCCTCTTCAGCCTTCCCGTTTTCAAGTTGAATGGATGAATAATTGGATGGATGGATGAATGGATAGATGGGTGCATGAATGGAGGTATTTATGGATGATAGATGCATGGATGGATGGGCGGATGAGTGGCTAGATACACATACACGACTAATACATTGATGAAATCAGCTGCAATAAGTTTTTCTTGATTACCTTGTCGAATTCTTCCAGACTCAACTCAAACGTGGGCTTTGCAACAGCACGGGAATGAAGAAAACCAACATTTTATGTTTTAGACAGCCACCTGAAGATACTGAAACAAAGCGCTTTAAAAACAAAGTTATTATTGTTATTATTATTATTATTATTATCTGGCTCAAATCTGGCACAATGATCATAATGTGGTGTATCGTTAATGGTAGAAGCTGGACCGGAGTTGCATGGAACTTATATATGTTTTCTGGTGAACCTATGCTCTGATGACACAATAGTATGTTTTTCTGCAAAACCCAAAAACAACATAAAAAAAAAAAAGAAAAAAAGAAGAAACAAAACAGGTCTATGCAGAAGAAAGGAGATTTCGGGTAACATGATGAGATTTCACGATGGAGTACGTCCATCCGCTGAGAGGAGCGGAAACTTTGGACTGTGAGCTGGACAATAAAAACATCAACACACACACATTCTGTCATGTACTGCACCGCACAAGTTATTAAGAAAAGTAAACACCGCACTTCTCCTCGGAGACCACCGCTGGGAGCAACACCTGACAACCTCAGCAGAGGAGCTGACAGATTCCTGTCTGCACATTTAATCTGGTTAAGCAATACAGACCAGCTGCTCTCTCATTCTTTTGGTCTCAACACTGTCGTTCTCTCTTTCATATTGTACTCCTCTGATGTGAGACCATTTAGAAAAAACATGCCTACTAATGAACTGCAGCAATTAATCTTAATCGTTCAAAAGACAGCCAGAGTAATAGACAGAACAACATATAGATACTGGAGAGAGACAGACAGACAGACAGACATAGACAGATAGATAGATAGATAGATAGATAGATAGATAGATAGATAGATAGATAGATAGATAGATAGATAGATAGATAGATAGATAGATAGATAGATAGACGGATGGATGGATGGACAGATAGATGATAGATAGACAGACAGATAGATAGATGGTGGAGAGAAGAGGCTGAGGGGTCAGCTCCGACGGCTTGGCAGAGGATCTATCAGTGTTAACTAGGTCAGGACAGTGCCATGGAGGTCTCAGGAGGTGCACAGTATGGGGGAGGGTTTCTAGTTTTGGGTCATCTGTGCCCCAGACACAGCTCAGGGCTGGTTGCAGTCAACTGACCACCACCTTTTCTCCTCCTCCTCTCCCTCTAGCCCCCTTACTGTGCACCAGTTCTTTTTCTCCGGTTTTTCCATCATAAATATCGTTTTCCACTTTTCTCCCTTTTCCAAGTCTTGTTTAAACAAAAGCCCCAACCATCCATAATATTTTGTCTTTTGCTGTACCTGTAGTGTGAATTGCTTAAGGGACCCCTTGAGAAATGAAGGACTGTAACCTCAAACAAGTTAAAGGACTTGAGATGTCACATTGGCCAGCTATGTTTTCATAATTTCAAGGTCGGCAGCCTTCCTTCCTATATGTCTCTCTCTTACCTGCTTCCCTTGGACTGTGCCACAGATGGTGGCCACATGGGTGCAAACGGTAAGGCTACAGTTATCATTGTAGTTTGCCTCACACACCTCCCTTAGCATCTGATGCACAGGTGCACTGGGGAGGTGGGCAGGTACCAGATGTGACCCAAGCACCATGTATCTCTGTACTGATAGGGACAGACATCTTCATTTGGCTCTCATATCATTCATGGCTCATTAGGTCCACACTGTACACTGGACATCTGCAGTGTACGTGTGTGTGTGTGGGAGAGAGAGAGAGAGAGAGAGAGAGAGAGAGAGAGAGAGAGAGAGAGAGAGAGAGAGAGAGAGAGAGAGAGAGAGAGAGAGAGAGAGAGAGAGAAAGAGAGAGAGATAGAGAGAGATTGAATTTGTGCACATTTGCATGGCAGAGAATTCATTTTCTGGACTGAACATCATTTTTTTTTGTAACGCTCATCTTTCCCCTCTACACATCCTCTCTCTCCACTCCATTTTAAGGGTCAAATCTGAGCCCTCTCCCTATGTTGTCCCTGCACACAACACACACACACACACACACACACACATTACTGGGGGATCCCAGGTTTGCTGTGGAGTGAGGTATGTCATGTACTGCTCTGGGTGGAAGTGGAGAGGCAGATGAGATTGTTGAGATTGCTGTGGTCCTATTCTAGCAGACAAAAAAAAGGGGGACTGTGAACTTGCATCAGCAAATATTTAAATCATACAACCTATACATGCCTTTATGTGCCAGTTTTTTTCAACTGCTAATAATCAGTAACTCCAAAAACTTCCAGCAAAGCCTGATCTGAACAGCTGAGTACGGCTCAGAATGACCCTCTAAAATGTGTAGCTAAATTAAAGATTTTTACTCAGCAGAGATTTGTATCGACATCTGAAGGACTGTGTTGTACAAGGGCACATAACTGCATCCTGAAAAGCAAGCCTCTTCACCCAACAAGAGCCTCCTCCTCCTCCTCCTCCTCCCAAAACCAGCAGCAAATATGTCAACACTTGCATCTGCTGATAAAAGCATTGGTATTTAGATAGTAAAGATATTTAGATGATTAGAAGCGGTGTGTCTTTTTTTTTAAGAGCGTAGTCCTTAAGTAGAGTAAGTAGTTTGAAAGAAAGCCATTGTACTAAGTGTAACACATAAAAAAAAAAAATCCCTGGTTCCTCTCCATGGTTTTCATGCTGGTGTCAACTGGCAAGTGTCAAAGTGGAGGATGGTTGCACTTACTTTGTGGGTTACTGAAAAAAAAACAAATAAAAAACTGGGGACATCTGATTGTTACTGAAAAAGCAATAGTTTTGAGCAATGTAAACAAAAGTCAGTGAATGAAAATCAAATGGTTGCTCACAGGAAAATCTGTAATGATATAAAGCTTCTCTGTGTAATATATACATTTTGTGCAAACACTACCACAAATTTACTGGTCCTTGTATAACCAAAGTGAGAGCTGTGTCCACATTCCCGGCACACAGTCAAACAAGTTTTCGGTGGGTGTCGGACCCCGCCAAGGTTGTCCCTTGTCTCCAATTCTGTTTGTGATATTCATGAACAGGATCTCAAGGTGCAGCCAAGGTAAGGATTCTGTCCGTTTGGGAACCTCCGAATTGCAACTCTGCTCTTTGCAGATGATGTGGTTTTGTTGGCTTCATCAGAATGCGACCTCCAGCACGCACTGGGGCGGTTTGCAGCTAAGTGTGAAATGGCCGGGATGAGAATCAGGACCTCCAAGTCTGAGGCCATGGTTCTCTACCGGAAAATGGTGGATTGCTCCCTCTGGGTTGGGGATGAATTGTTGCCTCAAGTGAAGGAGTTCAAGTATCTCGGGGTCTTGTTCAGGAGAGAGGGTAGGATGGAGCAGGAGATTGACAGGCGGATTAGTGCAGCATCAGCAGTAATGCGGACGTCATACTGGACCGTCGTGGTGAAGAGGGAGCTGAGCCGGGAGGCAAAGCTCTCAATTTACCAGTCAATCTTCGTTCCAACCCTCACCTATGGTCATGAGCTTTGGGTAGTGACCGAAAGGGTGACATTGTGGATACAAGTGGCTGAAACGAGTTTCCTCCGTAGGGTATCTGGGCTCAGCCTTAGAGATAGGGTGAGGAGCTCGGACATCCAGAGGGAGCTCGGAGTAGAGCCAGCCGCTGCTCCTTTGTGCCGAAAGGAGTCAACTGAGGTGGTTCGGGCATCTGATTAGGATGCCTCCTGGGCGCCTTCCTTTGGAGGTTTTCCGGGCATGTCCAACTAGGTGGAGACCCCGGGGTAGACCCAGAACTCACTGGATGGACTACATGTCCAATCTGGCCTGGGAACACATTGAGATCCACCAGGAGGAGCTGGAGGGTGTTGCTGGGGAGAGGGACATCTGGAGTGCCCTACTTAGCTTGCTGCCACCGCGACCCGACCCCGGAAAAGCGGCTGATGATGAGATGAGATGAGACTACCACAAATGAAAGGTATAATCAAAATATCTGCAAATCAACAGAGTCCTCAGTATCAAAGTGAGTGGCGCAAAGAACATGTTCGGAGAAAAAAGGGGGATAATTCAAAGACCATGTTTAAGCCAAAGAAGGTCCTGGGTTTGAGCCCCAGGGTAGTACAACCTTGGGGGTCATCCCGGGTTGTCCTGTGTGGAGTTTGCATGTTCTCTTCATGTCTACGTGGGTTTCCTACAGGGGCTCCGGTTTCCTCCCACAGTCCAAAGACATGTAGGTCAGGTGAATCGGCCATACTAAATTGTCCCTAGGTATGAATGTGTGTGTGTATGTGTGTGTGTGTGTGTGTGTGTGTGTGTGTGTGTGTGTGTGTGTGTGTGTGTGTGATAGTCTGGCGGCCTATCCAGAGTGTCTCCCCGCCTGCCGCCCAATGACTGCTGGGATAGGCTCTAGCATCCTCGCGACCCTGACAGCAGGACAAGCGGTTCGGAAAATGGATGGATGGATGGATGTTTAAGCCATGGGCGTTTAGTGTAATTATCCAATATGTCTGTTGAAATAATGCATTTGCAATAGGGCCACCAAACCTCTGACCTATCTTCACATGTTTGATGCCAGCACTGCATAGGTGTTGGTTGGGACTTTGAATCGAAACACCTCACAAATAGCGCTTCACTGACTTTCCTCATAGGGATGTTTTTATGCTAGCAATATTCTGTGTTCAGTTATTCACACATTTTACCCACATAGGCACAACACACACAGATGAACAAATGTATGATATATGGTATAATATATAGGAAGAAGTTCATGTTGATTATTTTTTTGAGGACGGTAAATTGTCGGGAAAACTAGCGGTTCTGACCACCAGTACTAGACCTAGCACAAGCAGGGCAACACCCGGGTGCAAACCACCGAGTGTGGCTAATTTCTCACTTTCCACTTATTTCAGGGGTCACGGCCTTCACCGGATAGACAACAGTGATGATGACAACAAAATAATTAATGTGCGGCAGAAAGCTGTCACTGTAAACTCTGCATCTCCCAACCACTCGTCAGACGAGATTTTCACAGACAACATGATTGAGTGCAAATGGGCTGTGAAATCATGTATTATTTGGTTGTTTCCAAAGACATGATAATTATTTACATCAGTAATACATTAACAAATTGTTTACTTGCCTTCGCAGGTCCCCCGTTCTGATAATAAGGCATGGCAGATTTTGCTTGTTAATAATTCTTCCTGTTGTATGCTAGAGATGATGGATGGGGTGCAAACAGCTGTGGTATCAACATGCATTTCATATTAAACAGGGACATGAAGACATGTGGTGTGCATTTGTGTGCATGTGCAAGTGTGTGTGTTTTACGTATTTGTTTGCACTATGCCTTGCTTGACACGTTTTCACAGAGGGGTGTGTGTTATCCTTGTCTTTTGGAGTCAGACCCGGGGCTATGTCTAATTGGAGTCTTCACACTTTTAGGCTTGACTCACACTGACATCCTCGACCTTGGCTCTCCTCCCTCCGCCGTGAAAAAGGAAAACAGTGACACAGAAGCATGTCTTCCTCCACACCCAGAAGAAAAAACTCGGATGCCACTCAATCTCCTTTTCTTGCTGTTCTCTCTCTCTCGCTTTTTTTGTTCTCTCTGTTTGAAAGGATGAACTTTTCAGGTCTGGGGGCATAATCGAAGAGACACAGATGCTCCAAGATAACACAGGAAGGTCAAGATTGCCTCTTAGCAACATGTTGATGCTGGACAGATGATATATCTTTCACCCTCGTGCACTTAGAATATGTTTTCAAAGGGCATCCGGGTAGCGTAGCAGTCTATTCCATTGTCTACCAACACGGGTATCGCCGGTTCGAATCCCCATGTTACCTCCGGCTTGGTTGGGCATCCCTACAGACACAGTTGGCCTGGTCTGCGGGCGGGAAGCCGGATGTAGGTACTATGTGTCCTGGTCGCTGCACCAGCGCCTCCTTTGGTTGGTCGGGGGCGCCTGTTTGGGGGGGTGACTGGGGGGAATAGCATGATCCTCCTACGCGCTACACCCCCCTGGTGAAACACCTCACTGTCAGGTGAAAAGAAGTGACTGGCGACTCCACATGTGGTAGTCTGCAGCCCTCCCCGGATCAGCAGAGGGGGTGGAGCAGCGACCGGGACGGCTCGGAAGAGTGGGGTAATTGGCCGGATACAACTGGGGGGGAAGTGGGGTATGTTTTCATGCACAACCCTATGCCAGCACCTGCACACACACACACACACACACACACACAATTTACCTATAAACATAGCTATACTGCAAAAGTACATTATGATCAAGGCGAACACTATAGGATGAAACACTTCTCGTAACTGAGCCATAAATACACCTCTCACCATACATTTTAATGCCGGGTCCCTCCGGCCTCTCTCCCCTTTTAGCAACCAAGGGCCTGCTTATCGGCTTGATTTTCCCTTCCCATCAGGCAGCATTGATCAAACAGCACTATTAAGGTTGTTCAAGGTGGACATTACCACTGATGGCAACCAGTGCTGCCCACTATGGTGCAGGAACCGTGGTCATTATTCACCTGATTGGCCTCTTCTCCATCTCTCAGTAGTAGGCATTTGATGATTTGTATTTATATACACACAGGACCAAATCCCTCTTAAAGACCCCCCCCCCTCACTGTCAACAGTGAAGTGCATGCTTTCTGGCAGTATCAATTTTTAGACTTTTAGTCTGGGAGGAAGCACAGGGGAGAAAGATGGTTGTAATGGCGTGTTACCTCTCAGCTTTGGCGCACACTTCTGTTGTCAGGGTGCCTGTTTCATTGACAAGGGCTTAATCTATTTACATTGGAGGAAACCTTCTAAATATATCATATTAATGAATTGCTGTTACAGGAATCTGTAATGCATGAATGCAATTATTGTATATTGGATGTATATAATCATATTCTGTACAGTTCTATATTGTATGCTTAAAAATATATCTGGCTACACTGATTTTTTTTTCCTCCCATGGAAATTGAGACTTACATGCATGAGACATCGCTGAAAAAAAGGAAAGAAAAAAAAAAACAACAAACAGCTCTGGTATTCCTCTGACCAACGCTAATGGTTACTCTGCTTGAGAACATTAACAGGACTAAATAAGAAATCAACATTTTTAGTGCAGAACCAAATAAAAATTTGAAGAGCCTCAGTAGCTTTCAAATGGGAGGGGGGGGGGGGAGAGAAACATCACACACCCACATACTCTGAATGACAAAAAATAAAATCAAGGACTTGCAATATTGTTTGAAATAATGGTTGCCGGTTAATAGCTCGGCGCTCCCAAATTCAATAGTTGGTTAATGTGCCGTGTGTGGCTTGTGTGTTTTTCAAATTGGAATTGGACCTCTTAATAAAAACTGCTTATGCAAATGTTTGTGAAGCTGATGTAATCGTGATGATAACTTGGCTGATTGAGGCAATTAAATAGTTGAGACTGGGCTTTAGAGGAAGCATGTGGTTACCAAGGAGACCGTGACTTAAAACCTTCCGCTTGTCAGTAATGCTACGTAGTCTGTCTCCGAGCAGGAAAACAACACCCGGTTGCACCCGACTCCTGCACTTACCCCCCTAGGGCACACACACTGAATCTGCAGAGGCAGGTATGCTCTGTACATAAACATGTAGTATACCAATGTAAAATTATTCAGATTTTAAACAAAAAATGCAGCAGGATAAGCAGCAGTGACAGCTCAACAGTGGTATGTTTCTCTGGTGGCTTTTCAAGGCCAGAACTTACTAAAATCACAGTTGAGGTATCATATGTTTGCACTGATTTTCACTGAAAATCAACCTCAAATCGGCAGCTGCGACTCCATTTATTTCACATACAGGCACGTGTTACATAGCCACATAGCAGCCGGACTTTCCTTTACCTGTACAGAAGTCATACTCTCGAGATGTGTATGGCTAACTCTCTATAGTGAAGTACTATATGCACAGTTTCACATTCTTCTTATACTTTTATATCTATGGAGGCATAATTATAGAATTTCATTGATATGTTCAGTGTGTCAGGCTGATAATGGACAGGTAAACATTACATCATCATCATCATCATCATCAGTTCTGTAACCTATGGAGGTCGTAGGAGCACAGCTGATGCCTCATCAAGTCTCTTCCACCGTTCCCTGTCCATCGCAGCTCTTCCCGCCTCCACTACACTCACCTGTAGCCATTCTCCCATGTTGTTTACCCAGGTTTTTCTCGGTCTCCCTCTCTTCCTAGTCCCTTCTACCAGGCCTTGCAGGCTGTCCTTTGCAAGTGTCCTTTCCGTTTGGCAAACGTGCCCAAACCAGTTTAATTTCCTTTTTTTAACCATTGTCAGTAAAGTATCATGGCGACCAATAGCTTCCTTAACTCTGTTCAGCACTTCAGTGTTGGTGACGTAGACTGTTTATGGCAGCGGTCGGGAACCTATGGCTCGCGAGCCATATATGGCTCTTCCGGTGACGGCATATGGCTCCCAGACAATTTTGAGTTGAAAATTTTTTTTTTTCAAAAAAATCAGTTTGGAACTGATTTTAAAATACTTGTGATATTTCTTAATAATACTGTGTCATTTTAAAGTAAACAGAAATTAGTTTTGAAGATATATTTCACGGGTCACGGGTCACCCGTGGGTCGGGTCGGGAACCAATGGCTCGCGAGCATGTCCGGGTCATTGTAAAGGTGAAGAAATCAATTTTATCAGATAGCCAACTAGTTTATCCGCTTCAACCCTTGTAACGGAAAAGATGGCGAAAAGAAAAAAAGACGATGATTACCGTGCATTCCAGGCTGCGTGCACAGAGGAATTTGCATTTGTGGAGAGAGCAGGATCTGCGGTATGTCTAATATGCAATGATAAAATTGCATCGATGAAACGGTCAAATATAAAGCGGCACTTCGATACGCACCATGCTTCATTTGCATGGAAATCTCCAGCGGGGGACAGCAGGAAAAGGGCATGCGAGGAGCTACAGCGGAGAGTGCAGACGAGTCAGCAGCAACGACGTGTGTGGACCAAGCAAGGTGACGGGAATTCCGCTAGCTTTGCGGGGGCTTTGGCAATAGTAAGGAATGGAAAGTCATTCACAGATGGCGAGTATGCCAAAACATTCATGCTTGATGTGGCCAATGAACTGTTTGATGACTTCCCAAATAAAGACAAGATAATCAAACGAATAAAAGACATGCCCCTGTCAGCAAGAACTGTGCACGATCGTAGCATCATGATGGCAAATCAAGTCGAGGAAACACAAATTAAGGACATAAACGCCGGGACATACTTTTCTCTCGCGTTAGATGAGTCAACAGACGTTAGCCATCTATCTCAGTGCAGTATCATTGCCAGGTATGCTGCAGGTGACACACTGCGTGAGGAAAGCTTGGCTGTTTTGCCAATGAAAGGGACAACAAGAGGAGAGGCTTTATTCATGTCTTTCATGGAGTTTGCTAAGGAAAAAAAACTAGCGATGGATAAACTTATTTCTGTCTGTACTGATGGTGCACCCTGTATGTTGGGGAAGAACAAAGGATTTGTAGCGCTTCTCCGTGAACATGAAAAGAGAGCCATCCTAAGTTTTCATGGCATCCTGCACCAGGAGGCGCTTTGCGCTCAGACGTGTGGCCAGGAGCTTGGCGAGGTGATGTCTCTGGTCATTCGAGTGGTCAACTTTATTGTTGCCCGAGCTTTAAATGATCGCCAGTTTAAAGCTCTGTTAGAAGAAGTTGGGAATCATTATCCCGGTCTGCTTTTACACAGCAACGTGCGTTGGTTGTCAAGGGGGAAGGTGCTCAGCCGTTTTGCAGCTTGCCTGAGTGAAATCCGGACTTTTCTTGAAATGAAAGGCGTCAAGCATCCTGAGCTAGACAACACTGACTGGCTCCTGCAGTTTCACTATCTCGTGGACATAACTGGCCATCTGAACCAGCTCAATGTGAAAATGCAAGGTATTGGAAATACAATCTCATCCCTTCAACAAGCAGTGTTTGCATTTGAAAGCAAGCTGGAAGTCTTTCTCAGGGACATTGAAACAGGTCGTCTTCTGCACTTTGAAAGACTGCAACAATTTAGAGATGCATGCTTAGCAAGTGACTCCACTCAACATCTGGATCTCCAGCAGCTAGCTGGCTTTACGTTCAATCTCCTGCAGTCATTAAAAGCACGTTTTGGAGAATTTCGTGCGCGCACTGGTCTTTTCAAGTTCATCACTCATCCACATGAGTGTGCAGTGGACAAAATCGACCTGACATGCATCCCCGGGGTCTCTATCGGAGACTTTGAGCTGGAAGTTGCTGACCTGAAGGCATCAGACATGTGGATGAGTAAGTTCAAGTCACTTAATGGAGAGTTGGAAAGTCTTGCGCGACAGCGAGCAGAGCTGGCGAGGGAACACAAGTGGACAGAAATTAAAAATCTTCAACCTGAAGACCAGCTGATTCTTAAAACTTGGAACGAGCTTCCTGTGACATACCACACAATGCAGCGTGTGAGTATTGCCGTATTGACCATGTTTGGCTCTACATATGCATGTGAACAGTCTTTCTCGCATATGAGGAACATTAAGACCAACCTACGCTCACGTTTAACTGATGGAAGCCTCAACGCCTGCATGAAGCTCAACCTCACCACGTATGAACCAGACTACAAGGCCATCAGCAAAACCATGCAGCACCAGAAGTCGCATTAAAAGTAAGACATATTTAATTTATTATACGTTAAAAATACTATATGGCTCTCAATGAAATATATTTAGAAATATTTGGCTTTTATGGCTCTCCCAGTCAAAAAGGTTCCCGACCCCTGGTTTATGGGATTTGCAGCATTCTTCTAGATGCTCTTAAGTTCAAAGGCTTGTTTTTTTTTCTTCCATAGCTTTTGTTAGGGTCCAGGATTCTGCACCGTATAGAAGAGTTGTTAATACGATGTTGTGGCGCAGTTGCATTTTTGACTTCATTCCAAGATTTTTTTATCTTACATTTCAGCCTATGGGCATTGATGTCCAGTGGGGAGGGTTGCTCATTCTCTTTGTGTGTTCTTGCAAGTGAGCATCTCATTAGCAGTAAATGAAGTTACTATGGTAGGTGATGGACAGGTTTTCAGTGGAAATGGGGTGGATGCAGGGACAGGGCTAAGACCTCAACTTCCGCTTTTCCACTTCCGGTGTGGGAAGATGGTGGCGCAAATTCACGGTTGCAGCGGCCTCACCCAGTACCGTCCATGCAGTGTCTTTGTCCACATCTGCGTCTAAGTTTGTGTCTTCGTTTGCTGGCTGGGAGAGTTTGGTCTGTTGTGTCCTGTGGGCCCAGGAACCACGGCCTTGCCTGGAGCTGCGCCCGAAAAGGTAACACCAAGGGCGGTCTGACAGGACGCGGAAGCGGGGCAGGTTAAGCTAACTGCTAGCCCATGCATACCGGCAGTTCCAATAACACCGAGGGCAGTCTGGCGGCGGCCTCGCCTAGTGTTGACTGTGTTTTGGTGTTGCCATGTGGAGCGCGGGGAGGTGTGTCGAAGGTGTCTGGCTGGAAGAGCTAGCATTGGATCAGCTGAAGGAGCCTGGTCTGCCGCGTCCGGTGGGTCCAAGGACCACAGCCCTGCCTGGAGCTGCACCCAAAGAGGAAATACTGAGGGTGGTCTGACAGGACACGGAAGCAGGGCAAGCCAAGCTAACTGCTAGCCCATGCAGACCGGCAGTTCCAACAGTCATTGGCGGGTGTTCGTTCTCCTGGACAGTGATTTATTTTTGTTTAGTTTGGATATATGTTAGTTTGGATATATGTGTTAGCTTGGATGTATGTGTGTTCTTGTAGTTCTTGAAGTTTTTGGATGTGTTTTTGTCTTTGTGTTGCACTGCTGTGGGCTGGGGGAAATGATATTTCGTTTAATTTCATGTACGCAAGTACATGACATGAAATGACAAATAAAGTGTTCCTGATTCGTCTCTCTCTCTCTCTCTCTCCTTCTCTCTCTCTCTCTCTCTCTACCATCCATGAAAAGTTGATTCATTCTGAGCCAATGTACTTTTTGCTCCTAAGTGTGCTCGCATGACCAGGATCTGGCATAATAGACACTTCTCATTTGTTTGCTGGGCTTGAGGTGACATGGTTCGCCATGACCTCAGCCTTGACAACATGTGCTGATGCCACTAACTGTCCTCAGTTGCTTTGCTGTTTCTGAAAGGTGCCAAATCCTTTTCAGAGAGCGTTGTGACACACATTAACAGTGTGATTCTGTGTGTGTGCAAGAGTGTGCATACACATATATGTGTGTGTGTGTGTGTGTGTGTGTGTGTGTGTGCGTGTACATGCTCGCCAAACACTGTGTAAATATCAGCTTGCCTGAGCAGTGACCCATAGTTGTAGTTGGTAGCCTTCTTAAACACCAAGAGTGACAGAAACAGGGTCTACATCTGCCCCTTTTAAACTCATTCATTTGCAGAATGACCCAAACACAAATACACATACAGAACATATTGTGCATATAAATATGCACTTTTCTGCACACCCAAAAGCCTTTTCAGTTGGTATGTATGGCCTTCACCAGTAATATGCACCAAAAATGAATAAAGTTGTATAGTCAAGTCAATTTTATTTGTATGGCCCAACATCACAAAGTAGTCCTGAAGGGCTTTATGATCAGTAAACTATGCACCAATACACGACGGTATATGACATACGACAACCTCTATCCTTGGACTTTGATAATGTGCTAGAAATGTTAGCTATGCTACAAAAAACAAAACACATTAAACATTTTAAAATTACCCATGATGATTACCAAGTGAGTGAGTCGGTATCTCTGATGGAGACTGGGAGCTCATCCTACCATGGTGGGTCCAGTGGAGAGAAAAGTCTGGATCGAGAAATCATCCCTTTTGTAGAGGAGACAGATAGTACAGCCTATCTAGAATGAAGAGGGGGAACATGAATGTGCATGTTATTATGGGATTGCAGGCAAATTGGTGCTGTTGTTCCTTCCAATTTAGTTCCAATTCAATTTCCAATTTCTAGGTGTGAATGTGTGTGTGTGTGTGTGTGTGTGGGCCCTGTGATGGTCTTGCGGCCTGTCCAGGGTGTCTCCCTGCCTGCCGCCCAATGACTGCTGGGATAGGCTCCAGCATCCCCGCAACCCTGAGAGCAGGATAAGCGGTTTGGATAATGGCTGGATGGATGAATGAAAGAAATTACCCATGGTGTGGCTGTTTCATATCCAACACTTCACTGTTTTCTCTTAAACTTGGCATTTTATGTGCCGGAGAACCTCATGTTTGCAAGATCCCTGTTCCCATGCATAGATCTTGACAGGGGAAATAAGATAGCGGCGTAGTCGTACAGCTCCACTGTAAAGCTTTCATCTTCTTCACTTTCTCTGTGAGAACGGGGAAAATTGAGTTAACAATGTCTCATTACATCACAGACTAAACCGTGGGACCTTTGGGGTCTGGTGCATAGACGTAGATGAGTACCCTTGTTCTGTCACATCTCACAGAGATGCAGAGGGAAAAGGTCCTCAAGAATATCTCCCTCGCACTTGGACGGGAGACGCAATTATGCCTGTCACATTTCCAGCCGCGACGCATAGACACCCGTCACGATGAGTGCGTTCGCTGGCTGTGGGCGTTGTGCCAGGGGAAGGTCAGAGTGCCCATCTTGTATCCAGATTTGTCATTTCTGCTCCTACATGTGTTTTGTCAGTGCTGTGCAGTCCAAGAAAATGCCGTAATAAGATTGCTGTGATTGCTGTGCTACCTAATACCCAGCTTAGTATCTCTCAAGAGATTCTCTCTCTCTCTCTCTCTCTCTCTCTCTCTCTCTCTCTCTCTCTCTCTCTCTCTCTCTCTCTCTCTCTCTCTCTCTCTCTCACACACACACACACACATGCACACACGCATGCCATGCAAAAATGCACAAATTCAATCACATGCACACACACACACTCTCTCTCTCTCTCTCTCTCTCTCTCTCTCTCACACACACACACACACACACATGCATGCCATGCAAAAAAGCACAAATGCAATCACACAAACACTCTCTCTGTGTCTATCTGGTGAGCTAGCAAACTTGAAATCTATATACCAATCTATCGATGTATTAATTTAATTTAGCTTCTTAGAGTTGTGTTTTATTTTGAATAAAGGGATCCGAAAGCTTTATAGGGAACCGCGACCTGTTTCATTTGGCTGTGACAGCACAATACTTTTGCTGCCGTGTTTGTTACTTTGTTTTGAACCAACTTTTTGATTAAAAGGGGGCCAACATCATTTGCCAATTTGATGAAGAAAAAAAACCCCACTAACGGGTGTCTGAGGTTCGGAGAACTGCAAAGCTACTCACTTTCAAAATTACACCGGTGAACACAACATACTTTGTATTCCGAGCTTCACACAATCAATCTCCGAGTCTGCCGGTGATTCACTCGGACCGCGGCACTAAAACACGCCGTGAAAAGTGGGCGCCGGAATAAGGAGGGAGGGCGTTCCCAGGGGGGATCCCCGTTCCTGTATTTGCACCTTATCCATACCTGTTCTCAGGTCCCATCTGTTTGCCTGCTCAAATCCCCCCGGCCCCGGCTAAACACAGTGCCGCGCTCCTCCACGGTTTGAGAGGGAGAAACGAATGGGCAATATTTGGTATTTAAATACGGTCTCTGTGATGCATGGTATTGCTCTTACGAGGCTCTCTCCCCAGAGTAACATTTAGCTGCTGCTGAGCAGGTTATGCGCACGACCGGGCGAATAAGCAGCACCCACACACTGAACGCTGTGAAATGAATAGCGGAGGGAGTCGAGAGGGAATATGTAATGCCTTACCACCAGCCTCTAGTTGTTGTGTGTATGACTTTCTTTGTAAGAGAGACCCCCCCCCCTTATGTGAATGCTTACCTCCTCACGACTGAGTTCGCTTTTGTGCGGCAATTACCCTCCAGAAAAACCGCAAGCCCCCTTTGTCTTTTTTGAGCTTTCGACACAAGGTAGCAACCGGGCACAAACACAGCGCTTCCGTCAGCTTGAACGACTGATTATAGATCTAAACAGCAGCCATGATGATTACCGTACACGCGCGCCCCGGGGGCGGGGCGTTCCCTCGTGTTAAGAGGGGCACGTTGTCGAACCAACTCCCCCACGGCGTCTTGACAAGGGGGCTCGGAGCTGGGCTCGGCTGGATCCGCAAGCAGGGGCATTGGACAGCACATCACGCCTTCCGATCCCCGCATACTGTCCCCTGCCGACTCGGAAGACGTCTGCCTTTTGTCTCTCAGGCGCTGTTGACAAGTACCTCTTACTGCCATGTGGTCTCCCGGGGCAGCCTTCATGCTGAGCGGAGCCCCAATCACAGAATGCGCCGTATAAATATCTGCAACTCATTTTACTCCCATTAATAACACAGGGGACCTGCTCCCAGAGGATGTTCGGGGTAGTCATAGCAGCTGAGATCAATTTAAACCTGACAAATTAATTCAAAAGGAAGGCTCATCAAGCCACCAATTAGAGAGGCTTGGCTTACTTCACACGACTAGGTTTTACTCAAACTTTTGTTACTTTGACTTTACCTAAGATATTGTAACGCGCATGGATAAGTAGACACGTTGGACCTTTAGTCGACTGGTTAACGTTGTCGCTTGCGGTGCAGGAGATACGGGTTCGCGTCCCGGCTGTGGCGGTTACCGGACTGCCCCCTGAATTCGCTACATTGGTGTCAGAAGTGGGATAGTGAGACCGTGAGGTCATCGGAAGCGCGTGCGCCCAGAGGCGTGAGGGAGCTGATATGCCGAAGCGCGGGGACGCGCTTCCCGAAGGAGAGGGTAGTGTAACGTGCATGGATAAGTAGACACGTTGGTCCGTCGACTGGTTAACGTTGTCGCTTGCGGTGCAGGAGATACGGGTTCGCGTCCCGGCTGTGGCGGTTCCCGGGCTGCCCCCTGAATTCGCTACAATATTGTAACGTGAATGGATAAGTAGACGCCTTGGTTGACGGGTCGGACCCTTTGGTCGAGTGGTTAACGTTGTCGCTTGCGGAGTGGGAGCTACAAGATCGCGTACCGGCTGTTGCGACGGTCTCTCCCAGGCTGCTCCCCCAAATTCGCTACATTATTAAAAAATCCGGGCCTGTTGAGGAGAATCTGTGGATGCATTTTGCATATCGACTGAAAACTGCGTTCAAGTTAAAGCCGAGACAAAAACCAGAATTCACTCCAGAGGTATGTTTCATTCACATTCTGTAACGCAACTCTCCAAAACAAAAGAGGACCTGTATCTGACTAAGGAATAAACATCGCATAATCCCCGCAGTGGAGCATGACTGATGCAATATGTCACGTCTTCCCACAGGCTTGTTGGACTAGTGTCTTTCTTTTACCCAATTCCCAGTGATGCATTTCGGTGTACCCATCCCACCCTATTAGAGGCTAACGAGAAGGAGAAATGTTGTTTCTGCCCATCTCTCCTCCTGTCTGCCTACCTGTCTGTCTCCCCTGCTCCGGCTTGTCACGGCGCTCACAGCTCCCGATGCGCTGTATTAGCCAGAGCAATCATTATTAAGCACATTTCAGGCTCAATTACCACTTAAAGGTAAAGCCATCAAGGCTGCCGCGCCGAGTCCTGGCAGATGGCTGCGGGTGTCAGATAGAAAGCATCGAGGACGTCTTCTTCAGACTAGCTGCCGTAGCGCAGTACTGCTAAAAAAAGACAAGCTTATAAAGGTCTCATAATGCTTATTTCAAGATATTGCTAGTGACAATGTTGTGACACAACATGCAGAGAATATTGCCCGTATCACGAAAGTATCCTCGTTTCATGATTATAAGACTTGTTATAAGGGATTTTCATTAAACAAAAAAATAAATCTGGATTAAAATAATCTTTCTGCTGGCCGTGTCTGCGGGTGGGAAGCCGGATGTGGGTGTGTGTCCTGGCCGCTGCACTAGCGCCTCCTCTGGTCGGTCGGGGCTCCTGTTCAGAGGGGAGGGGGAACTGGGGGGGAATAGTGTGATCTTCCTACGCGCTACGTCCCCCTGGCGAAACTCCTCACTGTCAGGTGAAATGAAGCGGCTGGCGACTCCACTTGTATCGGAGGAGGCATGTGGTAGTCTGCAGCCCTCCCCGGCTCAGCAGAAGGGGTGGAGCAGCGACCGGGACGGCTCGGAAGAGTGGAGTAATTGTCCGGATACAATTGGGGAGAAAAAAGGGCGGGGGCGGGGCGGGGGGTAAAAAAAACCTTTCTGTTAGGGATGCACGATAATGGATTTTTGCCGATATTCGATAACCCAATATTTTCAAGCTCATTTTGGCCGATTTCTGATACCGATACCGATATCTACTATATACTATACACATCTTTTATTATTATTATTTCTCTTAAGAGAACACCAAGTCTCTCCTGTACCAGAGTTATTATATTACTGTTATTGTGATGGCTTACTTATCGACACATTTCCTTTGATTCTACCCTAAATGTATCTTTTTACAAATGCAGACATTGAGTCATGAAAAATAAGGAAATCATTTCAAGATGGACGAGGTGTAAAATACGCCAGATTTTTTTTAACTAACACTTTCAATTAAAAACGTAAATCTCTCAGGGTGTCCGGATAGTGTAGTGGTCTATTCCGTTGCCTACCAACATGGGGATCGCCGGTTCGAATTCCCATGTTACCCTACAGACACAATTGGCCGTGTCTGCGGGTGGGAAGCCGGATGTGGGTATGTGTCCTGGTCGCTGCACTAGCGCCTCCTCTGGTCGGTCGGGGCGCCTGTTCGGGGGGGAGGGCGAACCTCGGGGGAATAGCCTGATCCTCCCACACGCTACGTCCCCCTGGCGAAACTCCTCACTGCCAGGTGAGAAGAAGCGGCTGGTGACTCCACATGTATTGGAGGAGGCATGTGGTAGTCTGCAGCCCTCCCCGGATCAGCGGAGTCGGTGGAGCAGCGACCGGGACGGCTCGGAAGAGTGGGGTAATTGGCCGGGTACAATTGGGGAGAAAAAGGGAGGGAGGGAGGGGGAAAATGTATATCTCATCCTACGTGTGTAGATTTGTACGACACTTCCCTGAGACAATCCTGACAAAGTAGTTGACATAGTACAGAAAGACACATTGCTCTGAAGTGCACAAAACAAAAGCAGCCTTAGTTGTGTAGACCTAAAACTTGAGTCGTTAGGATCCACTTTCACTGGCACCATTTTTTTCTTGCCTACTTCTCAGAGACTCTACGTGGTGTTCAGGATGACAGCTCTTAGGACGCATAATTAAATTGGTGGTGTTAAAGGAGTTGTGGTTTTACCCCTCCTGGCATCACTGGTGCTTTACAAGCATGGCAAATAGTAATTTTGTTATCTGGTTAGATACTTGGAAGCACCTCCGTACAGCTGACACGCTGAAGCGTGTTGTTATAGGCCAGGCAATGTTCACATCTGCTGAGGCCAATTATTAACTTCTTACGTTTTTATCAAAAGCTGATCATTTGTGTGCTTTTTTTTCTTTCTCTTTTTCTCGTTTGTGTGTGCCTCTTTTCCCTCTTGACTAAAGCTTGGGGGGGGGGGGGGTTGTGGATTTTTGTTTGCGAGTTAGCGGAGCTGAACCGCGGTTGGCAACACCTCCTTGTTTAGAGTTTTGATTGTTGGATAACTGGGAAATCCCGAAGTGGAGTATATTGACTTTTTTTCCCCTTTCCTTTTCACTCTGATATAACCTTTGAAAACTGACTGATGGTGTGGTTGAGTTTATTTAAATTTGAGTGATTTCCCTGGCTTGTAGTTCATTATAAATTTGTTTGTGTTGTAAAAAAAAAAACCAGGGGTCATGCGTATTCTGAATGGATGTATCCTTTGAGGGGCTTGACTCAGACTGGTTTAAACTTGGTCAAACTGCTGTACTAGCTAGCTAGTACCACAGTGTGTTGCTACTACTGCCGTGCAAAATCCATCCATCCATCCATTTTCCGAACCGCTTGTCTTGCTCTCAGGGTCGCAAGGATGCTAGAGCCTATCCCAGCAGTCATTGGGCGGCAGGCGGGGAGACACCCTGGATAGGCCGCCAGACTATCACACACACACACACACACACACACACACACACACACACACACACACACACACACACACACATTCATACCTAGGGACAATTTAGTATGGCCGATTCACCTCACCTGACCTACATGTCTTTGGACTGTGGGAGGAAACCGGAGCCCCTGGAAGAAACCCACGCAGACACGGGGAGGACATGCAAACTCCACACAGGACGAGCCAGGACGACCCCCAAGGTTGGATTACCCCGGGGCTCGAACCCAGGACCTTCTTGCTGTGAGGCGACCGCGCTAACCACCATGCTGCCCCGTGCAAAATCATGTCATGAAAAATGGAGAGCGGAAAAAATGACATAAGGACATGGTCAGTGGACATTAAATCACAGTATATCAGAGTAGTTAGTTGTCAGCCCGTGGTCTCACACACAAACTCTTTGTCCCCTGCTCTCCGCAAGTGATTTTGTTTCAGATGTTAGGCCTTGTTGACCTTTTGTTTATCAGTTCATCTGGTTGTCTTTTCACTATCCATTAAGTGTAATTGTTCTTTTTTTACAGCTATGGTTACAGACTCTCTCTCCACCTCCCTACGCTCGTATTTTGAGTGTAATTCATTTGCCAAAAGAGACAAAATGCACAATAAACAAAGTTAAAGATGCATTTGACTGACAGCATTATATTGTAGTGACCGGTGAGGGCGGTCGCTCTGAGAAGTTCCACGCTGGGGAGCGCAAGGGATTCTGGGACTGTTAACGTTCGTGTACAAATTGTTGTGCGTTGTTTGTTTGGGGGGATTCGACTCGGACTAAGTAGACGACCATTTTACTGACTGATTGACTATAGGACCGTGGCTAAGACTAATGTTTCTAATAGTGAGCCTGGAGGGGGGGGGCAATTGTTTGACAGCCAGTTTGGTGTGCAAGCGTTCCTGGGGTTGTGTGGTGTATAGGACATGGGAGAGTTGCCCTTAAAAATAAATCTCCTCCTCTCGACTCCTTCTTCCATGCCGGCTTGCCACAATTGCTTAAAAAAAAATCTATAGATATCGCGATGATATCGTTATCGATAATTATTTTGGCCACGATAATCGTGTAGTAAAAATCTAATATTGTGACAGCCCCAAATTATATGCATGCACCGATACCTGGGTTGAAAACCTTTCTTTTAATTAGGACAGTTGAGGTGAAACAAAACGGTAAGGAAGAACTGTGTTTATGCATGCTCAATAATCCAGATAAGGAAATCCCAGAAAGTTGAATCAGTTCATCTTTGGGGTTTGAACTGGGGGATGGAGTACATCTGTCACCATCTTGCAATGCTGCTCCAAGCCTCTGTGAATAGTGACACATGGCCATTGTAACTCTATTTAATGGTCATGGTAATTTACACATGAAACCGGCCGTTGGTTTCGGTCATTATGCCACTGCACTGTTTATAAGGGTGGAGATACCTGCAGTCAGTTGAGACTGACGAGGTCACTTAGATGAGTGATGAAACGTTTCTCTCAATAAATGTTGTGTCCAGATAAACCGATTCAACTTACTATGATAAGAAAGAATTGATAAAACTGATGTCTGGACAGAGTTACATTATTTGCTTGATGCTCTCAGCGACTTGCCAAGAGGAGCGCCTATCTGATGTGTGCATGACCTATTTGAACAAATCAACTCCTCACTCATAAGACATGCAGTCAGCCAGATGCATTCCTCTGTTTATTTTCACATACATTCCCTCTACAGTAATATTCTTTTCGCCCTACAACTTAAGACGCTTTTTCATTTCTTCTCTCTGCCTAGCAGAGGAGGGTAGCGGGTTATTCTTAGAGGTAGGGATTTCAGTATGTGCTCACAGGATTGGTATTTTCCCATGCAAATGGTCAAAAGTTCAAATATTTCTGATCAGAGAGGGCAGAAAAAAAGCACCGACTAGTTTTAAGTGCAATCGGCCTACCACTACTAGGCCTGAGTGAAGTTGTCAAAGAAATGCATTGGTTGAAATTGTTTGCAAAATAATTTTCTGGGTGATCTCTTCTAACTGATTTCTCATTTGCTATCTTCATGGTTGTACCTTAATTGCACAACCAAAGTAGTCTTTAAAGTTGAATGTTGAATAGTTGTTTATGGGACACAATATATAAAAACTACTGCTAGCGCTGCAAAATAAATCACCTGGGTGCCTCACCTGAAAACTTGTAAATAAAATAATGGCAGCTTCTTAAGATGTAACTGAAGCCCTGCAGAATAATCCATCCATCCACCCATTATCCAAACTGTTTATCCGGCTCTCAGGGTCATGGGGATGCTGGAGCCTATCCCAGCAGTCATTGGGCAGCAGGCGGGGAGACAACCTGGACAGGCCGCCAGTCCAACACAGGGTATGCACACACACACACACACACACACACACACACACACACACACACACACACACACACACACACACACATTCACACCTAGGGACAGTTTAGTATAGCCAATTCACTTGACCTACATGTCTTTGGACTGTGGGAGGAAACCGGAGCACCCGGAGGAAACCCACACAGACACGGGAAGAACATGCAAACTCCACACAGAGGACGAGCCGGGATGACCCCCAAGGTTGGACTATCCCGGGGCTTGAACCCAGGATCTTCTTGCTGTAAGGCGACCACGCTAATGACTACGCCACCATGACGGCCACCTTGCACAATAATACCATCATAAGATAGCCCTTCATATGTTTGTCTTTTCATCTCGAAAAGAAAACGTCACTCTTTTTATTACATGTGCTGTATTGCTATGTGCTATACATGCATATGTGCTATGTTGCTTAACTAATATAATCTCTTCCTATTATATATAACGAATTGCGAGGAGTAACTAATATTTTGAAAATGATGTCAAAGCTGCTAAACATTGCCATTGTGTAAAAACTAAAAACGCCAGAGAGTCCAGCCATGGCTTTCCTGTCATGTGGTCTAGAGAGACATCACATAGCCCTCGGATAGTGACTCAACCTCAGCTTTACACACTGCCAAATTATGTAAAGATAATCATGTTCAAAGATAAGCCAGATGCATTTTGCCTCAGTGCATGCAATGTTACTTAGTCACTTCAGCCTATCAAGAAGAATTACCCATGGTAGAAGGGAAAATATAAATCTATTACTGAAGGCAACATTTAAACCTCTCAACTCAGAAGACGGGCTTTTCCGTCTATTGACATTTGACTGGTGGGCCTACTTAACAGCAAATAGGTTATCACATCCCTGGTGCCTAGATATGCCATAATCCATATGTTATATGGATTATGTTTATATTTTTTTAAAGTATAGATCCTAAACTACTTTCCTCTGATATCAGAATATCACTTCTATACCAAACGCAACAATGAAATTTTCGTGCATTGTATTGATTTTTTTTTATACGATAACATTTGCTAGTACGTTCACTGTCATGAGGAAGGAAAAAAAGGGGGGTTTATTTCCTCCATATTCAAAGCCGTTAACGGAATTGAATATCTAATTTATGCACATGCGTTCCAGAATACTCTCTTGTGATGAGGCAATTTTAAAAATAACCCAGATTGCTACATGGTTTGTATGATTATGATAATGCTGATCTGCTAATGCCGTTTTAACTTTAAAGCTGAGAGAGCTATCGTCGCAACATTCATCCCAGCAAATCAAATCAAGGGCTTTGGTATGTCTCCAAAACAACCTTGAGATATAACAGCAGCAATCTTTGAACTATAAATCACATTTTGGAGCGCTTCACATCTCCAATTTGCCATGTTTGGGCAATTTATCTGAATATCTCCTGTATGAAAGTGAATGTGCTTGGAGATGCAACAGTTAGCCTATTTAACCACCCACCTGGGCCCATGTACCACCCACCTCGGCATGTGAGTCACTCCGTGCCCCACTCACTGCCTTCTCTCCATGGGGTTGAGCAGGAGAATCTGCAGCGCGGCGCAGGACAGCTCAGCTCGGTGTACATGTGTGTGGGTGGAACAGCCTTATGGCTTCAGTCATTCAACCAACCACGAGGGCATCAAATGAGAGGAAAGCAAAGGGAGGAAGAATAAAGAAAGAGAGAGAGAGAGAGAGAGAGGGAGAGAGAGAGAGGGAGAGAACAATATCTTGAAAAGAAATGTCAAAGAAAGAATAGGGAAAAAAATATGAGGGGGAGGTGAAGATGCATAGACAGAGAAAGTGAAATAAAGAAGGCAGAAGGAGCCGGATAGGCAGGCCAAAAAAGACAGGAACGGGCAACAGAGAAGAGAATGCTCAGCAAACAAAGGAAACATGACAAACACCCCCCCCCCCCCGTGTCCACATTCTGACAGCCCGAGTTTTTTAAGCAGTAATATCACCTCCACCGCAGCTCAGCTCACATACTGAAGAACTTCCATTGGCTGGAAAGCTGGCATGAGCACTCAGGTCCTTTTTCATCTGCCAAATAACATTAGGGAGTGGGCAGGCAGAAGAGACAGGGCCTGCCTGCGAGATGCCATAGATGCTGATGCTGGCAAAGCCGTTGTGAGTCCAGTTAAACTTAAGGATGGGGATTGTACAGAAGTGATAGGAATGCCTGTTAAAGGTCCCTACAGTGATAGTGATGCAGTTTGAGATTCTGTCTTTTATTACTTTTTGGGCAGGTGATTAGCGTACCGATGTAGCATGTGAGAGATTTTGAACGTTCATCGACGCCCTATTAGTTAATATGCTGTCTGTTTATTGTCGTGCACAGCACAGGGAGAGAGATTAGGGAAACCAAGATCAGATGTTAACTCTTCTTGATGTTTAAACGAGTTTCCAATAATTGGCGAGACTAAAAGAGGACTTTTCTGTTTTTTTTGTTGTTGTTTTTTTTTTGTAGGTCAGGAGTGGATATCAGGATGCCAAGACACTAATTTATCTCCTCCTCTCTGCTCTGCCTTTGCATGTTTTCTTTTATCTTGCATCCATTGGTTCCTCTCTCCTTCTGTCATATATCAGCCATGGCTCTGAGCAGCCAACAACCACCAAGCTCCTCTTGTCTCACTGTGACTCTTCCATTCATCAGGTGCATCTTATCGTATCTCAAGTCAGGCCTCGGCTAATGTCAGCAAACCCTGTCGCCTGTATCAAGACAAACCGGGTTTCCTTTGTACTTATCTGCTTGCATTGTCTCTTGTTCACTTTCAATTTCCCCATCACAAAACAGATGACAAATCTTCTCAGCATACTGTACTCTCTACCTCTCAATGACTCCCCCTGATCCCATCGGGGAATCTTTGTTTTTTACTGCTGATGCTCATGTTTGTATCTGAGGAGATTGCGGCTGGGTTCCTAAGCCTCGGAGAGAAAGCGGGCTGTTCAGTTCCCATGATCAGAGGAGCGTTGTGTCCTAATGTGATTAGTGAAACATTAACGCCTCCATGCAAAACCAGACAGACAGGCTTGCTTTCCCCTTCTCTCTCTCTCTCTCTCTCTCTCTCTCTCTCTCTCTCTCTCTCTCTCTCTCTCTCTCTCATGAGGGGTATAACTTTCCCTTTAGTTATTTTACAGGGGACTATATATATATGTACATACTGAATGCATTGATAACAGTGGTGAGCTACAGAGAGACACTAGCCTCTGCACTTTGAGTTCAAGGCTTTTGGACTAGATGGACCCCCGCTGGGGTCGGCTGAGAAAAAAAAAAGACCCATGTTTAAATCTGTAGTCTCAGTTTAGAAAGCTGTGCGCAGGGTATACGGGTGGTGTAGCGGTCTACTCCGTTGCCTACCAACACGGGGATTGCCAGTTAGAATCCCCATGTTACCTTCGGCTTGGCCGGGCGTCCCTACAGACACAACTGGTCGTGTCTGCAGGTGGGAAGCCGGATGTGGCTATGTGGCCTGGTCGCTGCACTAGCGCCTCCTCTGGTCGGTTGGGGCGCCTGTTTGGGAGGGAGGGAGAACTGGGGGAAATAGCGTTATCCTCCCACACGCTACGTTGGCTGGTGACTCCACATGTATCGGAGGAGGCATGTGGTAGTCTGCAGCCCTCCCCGGATCGGCAGAGGGGATGGAGCAGCTCTTGGGTGCCCTCAAATTACAAATCCGTGCCCACGGATGTGTAAACTGTGCCCTCGGATTTGCAATCCATGCGCTCATTCACAGTTTCGAACTTCCTGGTTCAATAACTCATAAGCGAAACGTTGTTAAAACACAGACGACGCCTATCGTAGTAAGGTATACAACGAGGCTACAACCTAATTTTCACCAACCAAACCACCCTCCAAGCTGGACAACATATAAACAGCCGACTGAGAGTGTACAGGGACCGTCTAAAAAGTGCAACACCAAAAAGAGATACAAAAACAAAACAAAAAAATTCAATAACTTCACTCTTATACAGTGTAGTGTCCCCAAAATCACTTCACACATCAATGGTCCCTTGGTTATACCACAACACTTAGTTTGGAAAAATATGCTTTTGTATAATTTTTTTTTTGCACAAGAGTGTAGTTATTGAATATTTTCCCCACTATAAAGCCCCAAAAATTATGCAAAAGCACATTTTTTCCAAATTAAGTGTTGTGCATTGCAAATCGGAAGGCACAGTTTACAAATCCGTGGGCACGGATTCGTAATTTGAGGGCACGGATTATGAATTCGAGCGCATGGTTTATAAACCGTGCACAGCTTTTTAAACTGAGAGTACAGATTTACACATGGGTCTTTTTTCCCCCTCAGCTGACCCCAGGGGGGCTCCATAGAAATATACACAGACCTTGATAAAAGACTGGCTTCAGTTTAAAGGTGCCTTATATGATATTCAGCACTAGCATCTCAAACCAAACCAAACCAAACCAAACCTACCCCCCTTCTCGCCACCCCCCTTCTCGTTCTTGGCTATTATTTCGTTAGGTTCGGTTCGGTTGGGTTATTTATTTTTACAGTAAGTTAGCGAGGAGCTATTTCTTCGATCTGTTGAGTGACCTAAATACCATGTAACGTAATGATTAGCTTGCTAGCTATCCCGCTAATGCTAGCTACCTAGCATACACTAACATGCACGCGTAGCCGGATCGGCTTCCAAAACAAAGAACAGAGATTTTTTTTTTGTTGAGAAACTCGGATTACGACACAGAGGGAGTGTGACATCATTTTCTTCTCAGGACGCCATTACTCCACTATCTCCTTACATAGCCAATAGTTGTTTGCTGCTATATTCGTGTTCAAATTCTCGCATATGGCGCTTTTAAAGGCCACACTATCGATGCAAATCAATACATTTCCAGCCACGATGTAACGTCTGTAGCTGGCAGAGGGCACCTTGAGGAGTATGGATCATTCACCGATTACTGTAAAAGTTAAATTTTTGACTTGATTCGTAACATTTTTAGGGATCTATAAAATATACTAATCTTTGAAGGAGCTTTCCTTTTTTTTGTAATCTTGAAGCTAAGTATCACGGTATTTGCAAGAACTCATCTTTTTAAGTAAAGATAATTTGTGATGTCGGCATAATGAGCGCAGTATGAACGCACACATTTTATCACAATTATCATGTAGACTGTGTCTGCACAGTTGTGAGTTTGTGGTGCTTACTATATGTAATACAAACGTGTGGGTATTCGCTATATGCACATTTTTGAATGGTGGTTTAAATGTGTATGTAAAAGTGGTAAAGACGGAGTGATGACTATGCTGGAAATAAAGGCGATTAATCTGAAACCCACTTTCTGAAACACTCTTGGCTTTCACCCTCGACCCTCTGAGGCGTGTATACTCACTGTCCCTGATCCACCCACCCTTCCATTTCAACCTTCCCTTCCTCACTCACTCCCTTCTTCACGGCCCCCTCAACCCCCTCAGCAACCCCAAATCCTCTTCATCACACAGCACAGAGACAGATAAAGAACGGGGTGTGAGCAGGGGGGGAAAGAGCTGTAAGCTGAGAGAAAATAAGCGAGAGGTCTTGTGGGGCTGGAGGAGGATAGCCAAAGTGAGAGAGAGCGGTGGGGGGGGTAAAGGTAGTGTGGGCCCTAATATGCAGACTCAGAGGGTCCGTGTGTATGCAGCACCGTGTTGTTTGTTTTATCAGTGCCCCACTGGCGCTGTGGGATGGGGTTTGAGTGAAGGCCAGTGGCCACGGCTTGCCATGGAGGGTCCAGTGATGAATGTTGGGAGGCAATCTAGGACACTGCAGCGGAACTGCCATCAATTCAGGAGCCATATCACAGCACGACTTGGGAGGAGCTCTGCTGTGGTATGTGTATGGGAGAGTGTAAATGCATGTGTCTGTGTGTATGTGTGCACATGTGTATGTGTGTGCGTACATATTCCTTTGTGTTGTGTTGTGTTGTGTGTGTGTGTGTGTGTGTGTGTGTGTGTGTGTGTGTGTGTGTGTGTGTGTCATTTAAAACGCAAATGACGAGAGGGGTTAAAGGATTACAGCTGTCTCTTGGCTGTGGGAAGTAGCTGAGCCATGCTTCCCATTGGTTATTCCCATGAACCCTTGCTCTTTAAGGGGCACAGTGGGAGGCAACACTGAGGACAGGAGAGCATTTCACCACTGGCTTGGGTGATACTGGGCCAAACTGCCAGTCCAGTCAAGTCCAGTTCCAGGATAAAAGAAAAAAAACACCCCCCCCCCCCACACACACATACTTATTGTTCAAACAAACAGAGTTAATCCCAAATGTGCAGATATATCCAACTTTTGTAAATGCCAGTGTCTGCAACTTCCAACACCAGCTCTATGTAAAGTCCGGGTCCCATTTCTAGCCCTAAATTCCAGTGCGGGTCCCTGTATTGATTCCAGCCCGTGCTCCAGCCTCAGTACCAGCCCTTTATCAACAGGTTCCACAGGATGTGAGGTCTGCCAGGACCCGACTGTGGAAGACACGATTAGGAAGAGTGTGGTGGGCACTAAGCCTTAAAAACCTGCCAGAAAAATAAAGACCCACACGGTGATAGGGACAAAGAATCCCAAGCACATCATGGGTCTTACAAGCTCATCGTGGTTTTACTTCCACACACCCCCCCACACCCCGGAAGAGCACTCTCACTGCGAGGGGAGAGCCGCACAAATAATCACGTTGCCTTTGCTTTAACTGTATCAAAATTGTTGCCTGGAGAGCTTCAAGTGACAGCCAAACTTCTCAGTCCCTCTCTGTCAGAGAGATAGAAAGGATGACTTCACAGAGCTTTTTTTTTTCCTGAAGGAGAAATATCTTGGCCATGTGTTTAACTTCCTGGCACCAGCTAGCTGGATGTCTCAGTCAAAGAATATAGTCTGTGAAAAAATGTTTCTATAATTTATTTGATCACATTAAAATTGGGAACAGATTTGTTTGCTGTGACAATGTTTGTTGAGCTAGGGGCAGCCAGACTGTCTCCCACAGTGGCCCGTCGGATGTGTGTGAAGCTATAGACAAGTTGTGTGTAGGCCTATACAAACAGCGCACTTTACCTTACCCCGGCGCTGTCTAGGGATCTATCCGTACAGGCTTGGGAAAACATTGGCAGGTATGGAATTTTCCTCCCTCGCCATTAACAATGACACGTTTTAGGCTGGCATCCAATTTTTATGATTATTAGTGTTTTTGATGCACAGAGTAATCATGACCACAAAATGTGCCATTTCTCTCGAAACCTCAAAATACTCCACAGTGTTGAATGTAAGGCCCATGCGAGGTTCAAAGGGCTCTTTGATCCCCGAGTTAAAATATCCCACCATCACCTCTGAAGTTAACTAGTGGCAGCCACAAATCTTCAAATGCATTTCCCACAATTGCACTCGTGAAAACCCTGATGCATTGACAGCGACACTGATCACTGCCGTCTTAACTGCTGAATGCAGCCATTGGCACGGACGCTCTTATTCCAACTACACTTAACTCTGTAATCGAGTGTGTTCCCTCCATGTCAGCAACCCAATGTGAGCGGGCTGAATGGTGGCCTCTCATTTGGTGAATAACTTCCTGGTGTTTCTCGGCAAACACCAAAGTTTTCCAAAGTCTTCAAATACTTTGCTGTGTGTCCATGACACATTGTTCGCTGTCTTTGAAAATACACAGGAGGCTTTTGTCAAGCAACAGATAAGATTTTCACATTCTATAGCTCACACAGAAAACACAAATCAGTACTGCAAGGCAAGGCTGCCCATGGGGGGTGTGGGGCTTGCTGGGGCACAGTAGCTGGGGGGGGGGGCATGGAAGCCAGCAATAAGGATGTTCATCCCAAATAAGCAATGATAATGGCAATACGTAACGAGCATGAATGTGTAGACTCGCTAGCCGGTTGGCTAACAGATCAGACCCTTTAGTAGACTGGTTAGCGCAGTTGCCCATGGTGCAGGAGACCCAGGTTCACGTCCCAGCTGTGGCGGATTCCCAGCTGCTCCCTGAATTTGCTACATTAGTGTCAGAAGTGGAATGGTGAGACCGTGAGGCCACTCGAAGCATGTGCGCCCAGAGGCGTGAGGGAGCTGGTATGCTGAAGCATGGGGATGCGCTTCCCAAATGGGAAGGGGGTGGGTAGTATAACAAGCATGAATGAGTAGACTCACTAGCCAGTTGGCGAATGGGTTGGACCTTTAGATGACTGGTTAGTGCAGTCGCCCTTGGTGCGGGAGACCCAGGTTCACGCTGCAGCGGATTCCCGGCTGCCCCCTGAATTCGCTAAATTCTGCACTAACCAGTCGACTGGTTAGTACGTGGTCATTGCAAATACATACCATTGAGTATGAACTGGGTAAAAAGATGGACTTTAAATACATTATAAAGGACTTTGCATCCAGTAAGACAGGCAAAGATGGCTGTATAAGACGCAAAGATGAAGCCATACAGTAAGGCATTTTATTTTCTACTAAGAAATGTGTGGTGTAAGTGTAGCAGATCTATGTTGACCTTGGTGTGTTTAAGTGTGTCAAAGAGTTCTATTATGGTGTGTGTGTGTGGGTTTGCGCATTTATGTGTGTGCATGCATGAGTGTGCCTATGTAGCCCTAGTTACTGAGTAAGTCTCTCTCAGTTTACATGTATGTGTTTAGTAGGAGAGAGAGAAAGAGAACATGCGCATGTGTTGATATGCAGATTTGGGGGGGGGCATTCGCTGGACCTTTTCAGGGGCCCAGCCATTTCTATGTGTGGGCCTGTCACAAGGACAGCCTCACATCGGCACACCCTCCTGAGTAGCGACTGCTGTGACACTCACCAATACAATACAAATACAATACAATAAAACATGTTGTAACTGGCCCGCATCACCCCCAAGATTGTAATATTGCCCAGTGCGCTCTGAATAATGAGGACAGTCACTCTTTCTTTTTCTTCTGAAAGTCACACACTCAAGATCACGGGGCTCATTTAGCTAAAAGAACGGATGTGTAAATTAATTGTTTATTATCTATCAGATGGAGGCCTTGGAAATATCTATTTGCAGAATTCAAATGGCCAGCGCAACACTAAGTCTCATTACCACAAAGATTGTGGCATCTCTATTCAGCCACCACTCCCTGCTTAACAAACGCCATCAGAGGAACCTAATGGACTTTCAGCAGGATTAGATATCTGGCTTAAAGGGGCTTTTGGTGATCCATTTGTGTATATGATACCTTATTTTGATAGTACCGTAATTACTCTTGTCGGTAAAAGAAACACATTAAGTCAAACTCACTACTAAGTCAAATCCCATTGCAACTGTTCTTTTTTTTCCCCCCTTCTTTTTCATTTCTGAATGGTGATTCAGTGTCTTGCCATCAAACATCCTGGTGAGCAAACACAACATGCATGGTGAACCACAGCTGGGCTTTAAACCTCAATTTAAAAGATATTTTCTCTCATCATGTTTGCAGAAATAGCCAAGACAACTCCTTTGAAGGTGGCAGTATGGAAAAAAAGGGTCGTTGCATTCATAAATGGTTGGCTGGAGGGGGACGGGAAGGGGGGGAGGGGGGCATAGGCTGGAAAAGATGTCTACTGAAGATCAGGCACAGAGACCACGGACCTTCAATGTCGCTGCCAGTCCCATACAGACGCCAGAGGAATATTATGGCTGTGGAGGAAATGAATTGTGGGCACAGAGGGTTCTCCTTGTATAACAAGACAACACTCGTGTCAGCGAGGGAGTAGGGACTGCTGCCTCTGGGCATAGGGCCCATGCCAAGTAAACATTAGGTATGGCCCACCAAAGGAATATTTTGCAAGGTGTGTTTGAGGCCTCCCCTAGAGGTTCTTTGATTCTTATTCTAAAAAAAAAGGAAATAAAGACTTTTTGATAGTTCGAGAGTTGTAGCCGAGAGACAAGAATTGGAGCTGACAAGAAAAAAACACTCATAAAAATGAATGAGACCCTAAATGGCTTTGAAACCACACCTCTCCCTACGTGAAGACGTAAAGGGGAAAATGGAAAACCTTAAACTAAATGATTAGAAAATTGCCGGACATGCAAGTCTGCGGAGAGAGGATTTGTTTTTGCACAATTGAAACCCCAAGTTGGAGCTGTCAACTTTATTAACACAATGCCCACCTGCCTTCTGAAGCAGCGTCATATCCATTTGTCGCATCCTTTTACCAGTGGCTGGACTTGGGACTGTAAAAAGCAGAGTGTACCTTCTAGCCATGGATAAGGGGACAACAAGGGCTCTCTGAGAGTACGGAACGAAGTCCCTGAGTGGTCAAGTAGGCTGAGGGCCCCCAAAGAGAACCTACTTCACACTGACCATCTAATGGCTTGGCAGTGCAGATAGTATTATCTGCCATTAGTGACACAAGTGTTGGTTACTATAAATGGCCACATTTGGGCAAAAAATAAGTATATATTGTGTTTGCGGATGTTAGAAATATTCTGCACATTAAAAGATAAAAGTGCAGGGGGTCCAGGTAGCGTAGTGGTCTGTTCTGTTGCCTACCAACATGAGGATTGCCGGTTCGAATCCCTGTGTTACTCCCGGCTTTGTCGGGCGTCCCGACAGGCACAATTGGCCGTGTCTGCGGGTGGGAAGCCGGATGTGGGTATGTGTCCTGGTCGCTGCACTAGCACCTCCTCTGGTCAGTTGGGGCACCTGCTTTGGGAGGGGGGGGTAGCGTGATCCTCCCATGCGCTACGTCCCCCTGGCGAAACTCCTCAAGCCGGAGGTAACATGGGGATCACCAGTTCAAATCCCTGTGTTACCTCCGGCTTGGTCAGGCGTCCCTACCGGCACAAATGGCCGTGTCTACAGGTGGGAAGCCAGATGTGGGTATGTGTCCTGGTCACTGCACTGGCACCTCCTCTGGTCAGTCGGGGTGCCTGTTCAGGGGGGAGGGGGAACTGGGGGGAATAGTGTGATCCTCCCACGGGCTACGCCCCCCTGGTGAAACTCCTCACTGTCAGGTGAAAAGAAGTGGCTGGCGACTCCACATGTATCGGAGGAGGCATGTGGTAGTCTGCAGCCCTCCCCGGATCGGCAGAGGGGGTGGAGCAGCGACCGGGACGACTCAGAAGAGTGGGGTAATTGGCCGGATACAATTGGGGAGTAAGGGGGAAAATTAAAAAATAAAATAAAATAATCTGCACATTAAAAGATAAAAGTGCAGATCAAGGCACTATCAATGCTTCAGACTTTGCTTATTATACAGTTATTATACATGCATCTGACAATGCTGACGAAACCGAATTACAGAGCAACAAAATTCCTTATCTCGATGTTTGCATTGAAGATGAAATGAATCCAATCACTCCAAAAAAAGAAAAAAAGAAATTAATCCAATCATTTTAAAACTGATTACAAGCCGCATTGTAGGCTCACCTCTCGGTAAGTTGAGAACTCGCTTTATTAAAAAGGTGCCATGCTTAAAAACGCCCAGTTCAGTCATCAGTGCTTTGTCAAAGAAAATACCAAGTTCTTAATTATCAAGTGGAACAATGTGCATATGATACCATATGCCTCTGTGAAGGTTCCTGACGTCTGACTTCTGAACATGCCACCTTCCTTTCCCACCTGCACAGAGAATCAGACTACAGGGAAAGAGTGCAAAGGTGCCAAATTGTCACCTTTGTCTCAAGCTGGTCTCCTTTGAAATTGCCCTTGTCTAAGTCACATAATGTTGGACTAATTATGGACTTAAAGTCTTACTGGGCTTTGTTTTTCCTCACTAATTATGTGCTATTAATATTAAGCAGTTCAATTATTCTAGAAGAGAGCGTATAAATATACACCAGGTTCTACGTATTGGCAATAAAGTAAGGCTTCGTGCTAATTTAATGTGCGTGCATTGATTGTTTTGTTTTTTGTTTTTTGGTTATTTTTGTGTTATTATTTCTTATTAAAAAGGATAAGAAAAAAAAGACTAGTGCTCCTCAGTCATTTGCCCATGACAGCTAGATAAAAATTGACTTTGCGGTGAATAATGTCCACCTGATGTTACTGCTAGTTTATAGTATATAGGGGCAAATTGAAGTTGTAGTTGATTAGGCGAACTCTTGATATTACATTACATGTTGTCTTGCTTGTATTTTTATCTCTATTTTCTGTTGTTATCAACAGTTGTTATCAGTGCTTACCCTAAACTAACAGATATGAGACATTATAGATATTTTAGATATAACCATGGCTCTGTGCTAGCAGTAGTGTGGCAGGTATTTGTATTTTTCCTTTTTTTTATCCTTACATTGTGCAGTAAATCTGAATCTGTTTTGCCTTGTTGATGTCTGCAGGGATAAACAGAGTTACTGCACTATATTTCATTTCATCTTTGTCTCGAAAAAGAATTGGGCCACAAGAAATGTGAAGCGGTGCGTTTGATTGGGTGAAATATTAAGCTGATAGCTGAAGTGAAAACTGTCAAGCTTTGCTCAGTGAACTGCCTGACTGTTCAGCCATTGCCATTCCTATTGAATATGAGGTGGCTTTTCAGGCCCAGCGCTTTGCACTTCTTCACACCATCACCCCGCAGAAAGAGAAGAGAAAAAAAAACCTATGTTAACGAGATCAATTCCTCAGAGAGACAAACAAAGAATCCCAAACTATTCTACAAAGCTCGTTCGGTGCTGCTCATCTTTGCCCCTGTAACGAGTGTAATTTCACACATCCTCAGCATTTAGTACGGCGCCCTCTGAGCCACACCTGCACTACTTACAGACTGGCGGTGCTGATTAAAAAAAACAACTGACATCAGCAGTGGAGAAACGAACAAATGCCTCATGCCACACTTCCGACCCCGAGGTGAAGGAGTGCAAATGAACACGGGTGATTGAGTCAGCTCACGACCCAATCATCTGGGCAAAGCAAATTCCCCCGTCTACACTCTCACCTCTGTTGTCAGCAGCCAAGGCTTTCTCGAAACGTCGGCCAACCCCTGCCGTTTGCCGCCTTAACCCCCCCACCACCCCACGTGACGGAACCTGTAAATGACACCAGCGTATCTGACACTCGACGCAACGTGTCAATTAAACGGATGGGTGAAGAAACAGCAGTGTTTTGAGTCCTGATTATAGTTTCACAACTGAAACGACAATGAGAGTTGTGGAAGATAAACTAAGGCCCACTAAACACCATATAGCAAACAATAGCCAATCATGTTGCAAACAATAGTCAAGTCAATTTGTGTAGCCCAATATCACAAATTACAAATTTGCCTCACGGGGCTTTACAGCAACACATCCTGTCCTTAGACCTTCGCGTTGGATAAGGGACAACTCCCTGAAAATAGTGTTAATAGTGTCAGCTTTGGAAAAGAAAGAGGATAAGGATGTATGAGGTCAGTGCCACGTTACACTGGAAAATAAGAACAATATCTGCTACTTTGTGTAGCACTTTCTTGGTATCACCTTACCTGAGATACAGCGCCCTGGGTCCTTTAACCTAAACCTTCTTTTGTTTTTATGTAGGTTACCCCTTAAAGGTAAGTAAAGTATTAATTGTCTGCCAACTTAAGATAATATGATGCAAATGTATTCTAAACTTTAACCTTATCCCTATAAAATCCTATACTTTTAACTCTTTTGACCCCCCCTATTTATTACATATTTATTAACAGGACAATGAGAAAAGTGAAATGACCTTTCATGAAGATGTATTATTTATTCACAGTAGAAAATAATAAATGAAATGAAAATAGACCCCTTTATAGTGTCCTTTTAAGGCACTAAGGAGTTTCACTCAACAACAACAATAATGGCACTAACCCTTTAAACCTGTATTCACAATTAGGAAACATTAATAATCAATTTGCATGAATTTATATTCACAATGAACACTTGACAGAAACTAACAACATTTAAGTATTCGCTGGTGTGGGCCCACGTAATAAAGATAAAAACCAAAGCCGGCAATAAACAGATAAACAACCCCGTTGCAGGCCTGATGGGAGTTGGGTTTGAGCGCTGTAACCGTGGGTGACTCACCCCTGATGAAGAGTCAAAGGTCTCTGCCCTTTAATGTCCGGTGACGGCCTTCTCACGTCATCTGCTCCGGCGATGACTATGGTGAAGAAAAATCCACCTCGGTCCTCGAGGCGATGAAGAGGGGAAACAGTGGCGCTCCCTCGTTGCCAGAGGTGCAGCCGTGCTTTCCCGGCCACACGGGGCGCTGTCTGGTGACGCTGTGTGCAGCCTCAATGTCCCCGCATGCAGGATTAGCATACATTAGCAGGGCCGCTAACTAGCCGCTAAGTAGCATGTGGCAGTATACGCCTGACGAGACTAGCTCCAAAAACACATGCTGCAGGTTAACAAGACTTGAGTGACATGTTAGCTCGCAGCTAAACATAATATCAGCAGTCAAAACTGTTGGCAAAAAAAACAACTTTAGGTCATAATACACTCAAACCCCCATGGCCGAGTGCCAGCAGGCTCTCGCCCCCCTCCGCTCTCTCCGCACGGCCCATTAGCCCCGCCCCCTAAATGTTGTGAAGCTACATACTTAAAGTGATATAGACTTTTGGTGTAGAAATTATGGGATGTCTACTGCTATGAACATATTAACTGAAACTTAACTCTGGTGTATTTACACCGGGGTTACATTTGCAAACCTGGAAGTATTTGCCTATATGCGCACTATCAGTCAGCACCATTTTAGTTCAGTGATCAAATGCAGGGCACTAGCTATATGTTTGCAACAGAGGAAGGAGACACAAGGTGGAATATTAGGCATGAGTGTAGGTGTTTTCTAACATTGTCTCATTTTAAAAGAGCTCTCTGTGATTCCGTTTCCTCTCTATGTCTCGATGCATGCTCAATACCTGCAATAATGCTTGATGCATGCTGGATAGTACATGTGGCCATTGTCACCCTGATAGTCATGGCATGTGCACATGAAACCGATCGCCGGTTTCGGTCGTTATGCTACTGTATTGTTTGTAAGGTTGGGGGATACCTGCAGTCAGTTGAGACTGACGAAGTCACTTAGATGAGTGATGAACTCATTCAGCTTCTCTGGGATTTTTTTCTGATATACATGATGTCATCAGACACACTCATTAACATACTGTCACGGTCAATCTTAGTTATTGTTTTTGTCCCCTCTTGTTTCCTTGTGTCGTGCTTCCTGTTTTATTTTGATACTCACCTTGTCGCTCGTTGCAGATACCTTCACTTCCTGCCCTCCTGTGTTTCGCGCGTGATTACCTGCCCCGCCCTAATGTATTGCGTCTGTGTCTAACTGGCTCCCTCCCTAGTGTATTTAGTCTGTGTGCGTCCCGTCTTCTGTGCCAGTTTGTTTTGATCCTTGCGTGACAGCGTTCCCGCACCCCCCTCCCCATGTGTTTTCCCCTTGAGTGTTCTAGATCAGACCTGAGTGTTTTTGGACTTTGCCTTTTGCCTGTCGTTTTTGGATACCTTTGCTGAACTGATTGACCTCTGTGTACCGAACCTTCTGCTAATAAAGGACTTGATTTTTGCCCCATCCTCGAGTGTGTTTGCTGGGTCCTGCTCTAGTTCAGTGTTTGACAGTACGAACTGGCCATAAATGGACCCAGCAGACATGGACTCTGAACGCTTCGTGCGTCAGGCATCCAACCTCAAGATTCAGTCACAAGATGAGCAGATCGGTCATCTTCGCCACCACATATGAGAAGTGACCGACCGACAAGATTCTACCATGACGGCATTCGGTGCACAACTGTACTTCCTGGTCGAGCAAATGCAGAAGCTGCAGATTCAGCCTGCGGGTCCAGAGCCGGTTCCCTCCATGCTTCCGGGTCCGACAGTCAGCGTCGCTCCACCTACGTCAGACTCAGTCCCTCTCAACTCTGTCCCGACCTAAACGTTTCTCTGGAGACTCCGGCGATTGCAGAGCCTTCCTCTCCCAGTGCGACCTTCACTGCGAGTTTCAGTCAGCGGCCTTCCCCACTGAACGGTCCAAGATCGCCCACCTCATCTCTCACCTGACCGGCAGAGCCGAGGCTTGGGCTACAGCCGAGTGGGGTCGTAAGCCCCCCCATCTGCAATTCCCTGTCTGCCTTTTCCGAAGCCTTTACCCGGATTTTCCAGCAGGCGGCGCCGCGTCGAGAGGCGGCCAGGGCTCCGTCAGCGGGTTTCGGACTACGTCATAGAATTCCACACACTGGCAGCCGAGAGCAACTGGAATCAGCAGGCTCTTTTTGACGCCTTCCTGGATGGCCGCCTCGCCACCAGAGGCTCCCGAGCGCTCCTTCCTCTTCTTCATGGAGGCGTAATTCACCTGAGCATCCTACGGCGCCCTCTTTCTGTTCCAGAGGAACCCATGCAGCTCGGGCGCACTCGACTTACTACCGAGGAAAGACAACGGCGCATGACAGAGACGCTGCCTGTACTGCGGGCTCTCGGGGCATTTCATTGCCACCTGCCAACTGAGAGAGAGAGAGAGCCCCGGTTAAGGTGAGAGCGCTCTCGAGCAGAACTCAGACTGTTTCCAGCCCCTCTCGTATTCAGTCTAAAGTTACTCTGTCCACCCCTTCAAACTCCACTGAACAAACTCTCTTGATTGATTCAGGTTCAGATGCCAACCTCATGAACTGTCAATTAGCACAACAGTTAGCACTCAAGCTTTTCCGCCTTCAACAACCACTCGAAGCCAGCGCCACTGATGGAAGAATTATCTGCAAGGTGACACACCGCACCCGATCTGTCTTTTCCTGATTCACACACGGAAAGGATCAGTTTTCAACACCCACTCATGCTAGACTGCCCCCGGCTGTCACAACACAATCCCCATATAGACTGGTCCACTGGTCAGATCCTCTCCCGGGGGGATTTTTGTGCTACTAACTGTCTCAAAGTTGTGTCACCCCCTCTCTACCACTGTCCTCCTGTGCTGCCCCTGTTCTTCAGTCTACCCCTACAGACCCTGAGACCCAGGACCTTTCTCTGGTTCCAGATTGTTACCACGACCTCCGAGAGGTCTTCAGTAAGACCAAAGCTACTGTTTCAGTAGGCTATCTTATAAAGAATGACACACACACGAGTTGCTCAGTGCAGCCAAGTATATTCAAAGTGATGTAACATGTTCCTGAGCGCGGGTCATGTGTATCTAAGGTAAACTAGTGGATAGCCGATGGCATCGATCTATCTAGACCCGTAACATCCTCCTTTTCCAAGTATAAACACATACACATGAAGTTAGTGCAAAATAAAATTACTTTCATATACGAACAACCAATAACAGTGCAACAGCAGTAAATCTCTTCATATCCCATACCAGTGTAATAACCACAGTAGCGTATGATAACATTTCTCCTCTTTTCCCCCTCTCTCCCACATAGCAACCATCAACATTATTCAGATTACATAGTGAGTTTCAGTGGAGGTTTAGACAGCCGTCCAACCCTTGTGTAAGTGTGTCCATCCGAACGCGGAGCGCCAACAGGAGTAGATGGCGCCTTGGGCATGGACCTGATGGGGCTCGGCTCGAACACAGCCTGAGGGGTCTCAATGACAGTTTCTGTAGCTGGATCCCCGTCCGGTGTGTGTGCCGCAGCGGGTTCAACAGGATCGTGCGCGGCTCGTGCAGCTGGCTCAGCCACTCTGAGATCGATCCTGTTACGACGGTACAGGGAGCCATCAATGTCCACAAGATAAGACCTCGGCGCAACCCTGCGGAGACAAGTTCCGACTCTCCAGCGGCCAGTGTTATCACCTGGCAGGGGCTTCATCCGTACGACTTCCCCAATTTCAAGTGCCGGCAATTCACGGGCAGATCTGTCATAGAAGGATTTGGCGAGTTGCTTCCTGTGGCGCAGCTTTTCAGTGACGCCCACGACAACAGCTGGTTCCAGGAGCTTGCTTGCCGCCGGGATGGACGTCTTCAACCGGCGGGACATGAGGCGTTGTGCTGGGCTGCTGCCCATGTTTTCCGTAGGTGTATTCCTCCAGTGAAGCACGGCTTTCCAGGGGTCTTCACCATCATGCGCGGCCTTACGCAGAAGATTTTTTACAATCTTCACGGCCGACTCGGCCTTGCCATTCGCTTTCGGGTGTCTGGGAGAGGAGGTCACGTGCTCAAATTCCCACTCAGAAGCGAACCGTGTGAACTGAGCTGTGAACTGAGGGCCGTTGTCTGTAATAACCTTCTCTGGCTGACCATGTCGGGCGAACTGTGCCTTACATCGCTTGATGACTGTCTCTGCAGACATGTCGGGTAGAAGCTCAATCTCCCAAAAATCGGAATAGTGGTCGACTATTAGGAGATAGTCTTTCTGTCTGAAGCTGAATAGGTCCATGCTCAAGACCTGCCATGGCCTGGTTGGTACTTCGTGAGAGAGCATGGTCTCCTTTTGCTGATTGTGGGCGTACACATTGCAGGTCGAGCAGCTGCTTACAAAGTCCTTTATCTCTGACTGCATGTTGGGCCAGTACAATGTCTCTTGAGCGTGTCGGTAGCATGCATCACCCCCTATGTGACTTGAATGTATGCGCGTCAACATTTCTGGGCGGAGTGACTTTGGGATGATGACTTTTTGCCCCCGGAACAGAACTCCGTTCTGCACACTGATTTCATCCCTGAAGGGCCAGTACTCCCTAGCGATGAGGGGCGCTTCCTCCTTTACATCTGGCCAGCCCACGAGAACAGTGTTCTTCAGTGCCTGTAAGCATTCATCTCTGTCGGTGTGTCGTCTGATCTGTTCCAGCCGCTGGTTAGTCACATTCAGGTACTCTGCCTGGTTCACGTGCTGTATGTCTTCCTGCTCTTGTTGCAGAGAGCAGATAGCGTGTCGCTGATATGCAGTCCCTCTGCCGGAGCATCCAGCTGTAGCTCTGCTGAGCGTGTCGCTTATGAACATCTCTGGGCCTGGTTTGTAGATTACCCTCAGGTCGTAGTTCTGCAGAGTCATGAGCATGCTCTGGAGTCTCTTGGGCGCATTGAGAAGTGGCTTGCTGAAAATAGAGATCAGAGGCTTATGGTCCGTCTCTGCTGTGATTGGGTCGCGGCCATATAGGTAATGGTGAAACCTCTGGCAGGCGAAGACGATACTGAGACACTCCTTCTCAATTTGTGCATAGTTTTTTTCGGTGGGGGTAAGAGCCCTCGAGGCAAATGCGATGGGCTGACCTTCCTGCATGAGACAACAACCGAGACCGCTCTGGCTGGCGTCGCTCTGGATTGCGATTGGCTTAGTTACATCATAGTAGCGCAGGACGGGCATGGCTGTCGCCAGCGCCTTAAGCTCATGAACCGCCGCCTCGTGCTTAGGCAGCCAGTGCCAGGGTGTGTCCTTGTCCAACAGGCGTCGCAACGGCTCGCAGACAGTAGATAGATGAGGCATGAACTTGGCTAAATAGTTAGCGAAGCCAATGAGACGCTGCACGCCCTTGGCATCTGTTGGGTTCGGCATGTCAATAATGGCTCTCACCTTCTCTGGATCGGGCTTCAGTCCAGCAGATGAGAGAATGTGGCCATGAAACTGCACCTCAGCCACCTTGAACTGCAACTTCTTCAGGCCGAGGCGAAGCTTGACCTCGCGGCAGCGTTCCATCAACGCCGCAAGCTTGACGTTGTGGTCGTCCCCAGCCTCCTTGTCTGTGTCCCCGCAGCCGACGACCAGGATATCGTCTGCAATGGGCTCAACGCCCTTCAGACCGGCGAGGAGCTCGTGCTGCTTGCGCTGATATACCTCGGGCGCCACTGATACTCCAAATGGTAGCTTGAGCCACCGCTTCCTCCCCCAGGGGGTCCAGAACGTGGTCATGAGGCTACTCTCATAGTCCAGTTTGCATTGCAGGAATGCATCCCGAGCGTCCACTAACGTGAAGACTCTGGCCTTGGGCAATTTATACAAAATGTCCTCCAAGGTAGGCATGATGTAGTGAGAGCGCTTTAGGGCTTTGTTCAATGGTTTAGGGTCAATGCATATTCTCAGCTTCTCCGGTTTTTTAACAATCACCATGTTGCTGATCCAATCTGTAGGATCTGTGACAGGCGCAAGGTGGCCGTCAGCCTCGTACTTGTCCAGCTGGGCTTTGACTGCTGCTTTCATTGCGATTGGGACATTGCGAGGGGCACTCTGTACTGCAGCAACACTAGGATCAAGGTCAAAATGGACCTCCCCAGGCACGGATTCCACAGGGGAGTTGAACACGTCACTGTATCTGTTGATAAGCTGTTCTTTAGTTAGGGCTCCTGGTTGTGTGTGTTCCATTTTGAGCACATCCTCTGGAATTGTGAAATGCATGAGCCCTAAGCGTTCACAGGTGGAGCCTGACAGAAGAGGATGTTGGCTGGTCCTCACTATTTCGAATGAGAGCTTGTGTGTTTGGCCTCTCACAGCACAGTCAGTCTCAAAGGTGCCCATAGAGCTCAGTGTTTCCCCCGAATACAGCTTCAGTCTGGTGTCACTCGGGCGGAGAGGTGTGTTTGGGGCCAGCCTTTTCTTGTCTTGAAAGCCCATTACATTGCAGGTGGCTCCAGAGTCCAGCTGACATTGTTGTGGCTTGTCGTGGAGTTTCAGAGTCACAAACCACTTCTTTCCTTTGGTGTGCACTGCGCCGATTGACTCAAACATGTACAGATCATCTGCATCATTACTATGCTCTGGGGGTTCTTCTGTGTATTCCACACAGTTTACCTTGCCCTCAGCATGCCCCTTTTTGCTCTTTAAGCACACTTTAGAAAAGTGATTAAGTGTCCCACATGACCTACATTGTTTCCCGAAGGCCGGGCAATGCTCTCTGCCCCTTGAATGCGAGCTGCCACAATATTTGCAATTGCCTGCATCTCCTGCTGTTCTGGGTGGATTGCTCTGTTTCCATTGGTTTTGTCTGGGTTGCCTAGCAACGGCATGCACTGCCTCCGGCTGCGGTGTTGTTGCAAACTCCATTGCTCTCATGCGGATGTCAGTTTGCTCTGCTGCGCGACACATGTCAATAGCTGTGACCATGTTCAAATCCTTCTCTCTCAACAGCCTGCGCCTAGCGGCCTCGCTTGCAACTCCCAGGACTATCTTATCACGGATCATTTCATCTTTCAACTGTCCATACTCACAGGTTGCTGCCCTCTCTCTCAGTCTCGTCACAAAGGTATCGAACGATTCTCCTTCCTCCTGCTTGCAACTCCCGAAAATGTACCTCTCGTATATTGTGTTTTTTGCTGGCTTGAAGTATTTCCCCAACTCTCTCAGTATGGCGTCAGGATCCCCTTGATCATCTTCTGAGAGGTTCAGATTGTGGCGGTAAATATGCCTGCATTCACTTCCCATCACACTTCTTAGAGTAGCCACTTGTATTTTCTTGTCCTTGCCAAGTATGCCCGTGACGAGGACGTAGTCTTCATATTCGGCCCGAAAAATGTCCCAATTGACACTCCAATCGCCTGTGAAGCTCATCGGGGACGGTGGTGGAATATTCACGTTAGCTGCCATTGTATGTGATGCTATCGGCGCCGGTAATGCTAGCGTTAGCTCCTCTGTGACAACATCTTCAGCAGAAGTACTTTGCTCTGAATCGGAATCCTCCGACATGTGACCTACTCAGGCCTACAAACTTAAACATGCGAGCTAGTAAAATAAGAAATAAGTTCTCCGACTTCTGGCACCATGTTTCAGTAGGCTATCTTATAAAGAATGACACACACACGAGTTGCTCAGTGCAGCCAAGTATATTCAAAGTGATGTAACATGTTCCTGAGCGCGGGTCATGTGTATCTAAGGTAAACTAGTGGATAGCCGATGGCATCGATCTATCTAGACCCGTAACAGCTACTTCTGTTCCCCCTCATGAACCCTATGATTGCCCCATAGACTTGCTGCTGGGGACCCCCCCCCCCAAGGGACGACTCTATTTGCTATCAGGTCCGGAGACGCAGGCGATGAAAAAATATGTGGAGTCGTTGGCAGCAGGTGTCATCCGTCCAGCGGGAGCTGGATTTTTCTTCGTTGAGAAGGACAAATCCCTCAGACTCTGCATTGACTAGCGCGGATTAAATGAAATTACTGTCCGCAACAGCAGGTACCCCCTCTTGATTTCCTCCGCTTTCGAACTGTTACATGGTGCTGAAGTGTTCTCCAAATCAGACCTATGCTTACTATCTGGTTAGGATAAGGGAGGGGGACGAATGGAAAATGACTTTCAACACTCCCAGCGGACACCGCGTACCTAGTTATGCTCTTCGGGTTCACCAATGCCCCAGTATATATATATATATATATACACACACACACACACACACGTATATAATATATACACTACCGTTCAAAAGTTTGGGATCACCCAAACAATTTTGTGTTTTCCATGAAAAGTCACACTTATTCACCACCATATGTTGTGAAATGAATAGAAAATAGAGTCAAGACATTGACAAGGTTAGAAATAATGATTTGTATTTGAAATAAGATTTTTTTTACATCAAACTTTGCTTTCGTCAAAGAATCCTCCATTTGCAGCAATTACAGCATTGCAGACCTTTGGCATTCTAGCTGTTAATTTGTTGAGGTAATCTGGAGAAATTGCACCCCACGCTTCCAGAAGCAGCTCCCACAAGTTGGATTGGTTGGATGGGCACTTCTTTGAGCAGATTGAGTTTCTGGAGCATCACATTTGTGGGGTCAATTAAACGCTCAAAATGGCCAGAAAAAGAGAACTTTCATCTGAAACTCGACAGTCTATTCTTGTTCTTAGAAATGAAGGCTATTCCATGCGAGAAATTGCTAAGAAATTGAAGATTTCCTACACCGGTGTGTACTACTCCCTTCAGAGGACAGCACAAACAGGCTCTAACCAGAGTAGAAAAAGAAGTGGGAGGCCGCGTTGCACAACTGAGCAAGAAGATAAGTACATTAGAGTCTCTAGTTTGAGAAACAGACGCCTCACAGGTCCCCAACTGGCATCTTCATTAAATAGTACCTGTTAGAGCCTGTTTGTGCTGTCCTCTGAAGGGAGTAGTACACACTCCGGTGTAGGAAATCTTCAATTTCTTAGCAATTTCTCGCATGGAATAGCCTTCATTTCTAAGAACAAGAATAGACTGTCGAGTTTCAGATGAAAGTTCTCTTTTTCTGGCCATTTTGAGCGTTTAATTGACCCCACAAATGTGATGCTCCAGAAACTCAATCTGCTCAAAGAAGTGCCCATCCAACCAATCCAACTTGTGGGAGCTGCTTCTGGAAGCGTGGGGTGCAATTTCTCCAGATTACCTCAACAAATTAACAGCTAGAATGCCAAAGGTCTGCAATGCTGTAATTGCTGCAAATGGAGGATTCTTTGACGAAAGCAAAGTTTGATGTAAAAAAAATCTTATTTCAAATACAAATCATTATTTCTAACCTTGTCAATGTCTTGACTCTATTTTCTATTCATTTCACAACATATGGTGGTGAATAAGTGTGACTTTTCATGGAAAACACGAAATTGTTTGGGTGATCCCAAACTTTTGAACGGTAGTGTATATATGCATTTCTTAGAACGCTAGTGAGAAAAGAGTTGCCGTGGTTACATGTCTGGTTCAATGTAGCTGCCTGCAGTTCTACAGAAGATGAGCTCATCTGGCATTTGCACCTGAACTTTTTACTTAAGACTTTCTGAATTATTTCATTATATTTATAAGAAAATGAAAACCAAATAGTTTGTGTTTTACACTCATTCTGTCCTTTCCCCTGGCAACTATGACATCCTCACAAGCACTGGCTGATTTGGGTATGGGCGACATGCATCTCTCCAGGGGCGGCATGGGGTGCCCGCACAAAAATATTTGGAATGGTGACATTTGTGCGATTGGTTTTCTATTGCTCATTTGCATGTCATATCAATGATATCATGTCATGTAGACAATGAGCCACAGCCTAATTTTCACCAAAATGAGCCGTCCTCCGAGTTACCCTCTTTCAGTGTTATATTCTGTAAATTGTGTAAACACAACATCCATTGCACGTTGTCCATCTTGGTAGAGAGATCTCTCCTCTGTTGCTCTCCCTGAGGTTTCTCCCTATTTTCTTTTCTCTCTGTTAAAAGTTTTTTTTAAATTATTTTTTTAGGGAATTGTTCCTTATACGATGAGAGGGTCTAAGGACAGGATGTTGTGTTGCTGTAAAGCCCACTAAGGCAAATTTGTAATTTGTGATATTGGGCTATACAAATAAAATTGACTTAACTTGACTTGACTTACAGCCGGCTATGAGACAAGTGCACAGGGACCGTCTAAAAAAGCGTAGCACTGAAAAGAGATACTACAAAAATATTCAATAACTTCACATTTATACAGTGGTGTCCCCAAAATCACTTCACACATGAATGGGCTCCTGTTGGTTATACTACAACGCTTAGTTTGTAAAAATGTGCTTTTGTATAATTTTGGGGCATTTTTATTGGGAAAAATATTCAATAACTTCACTTTTATACAGTGTAGTACCATAAAATTCAGTTCAACCACCAGGTGTCTCCTGTTGGTTATACTACAGCACTAAGTTGGGAAACAAGGTTTTTGCACAGTTTTTATTTTGCAAATTTTTCAAAGCTATGTTTTGTAGTATAAAAATCACAGTTAGTGCAGGATGGTGCTTTTTTGTTGTTGGTGGGGAGAGGCGTGAGGGTAGACGCACAATTTTGTTGGAGGGTGGGGTGCTGAAGGGAGGGGGGTGTTCCCCCAGGGCGCCATATAAGCTAGAACCTCCACTGCTCATAAGAATGGATAGAGCAACCAGTACAACAACAAAAGTAAGTCATACACTCGTCTGTGTAATGAAAAAAAAACACCTATATATTTCAAATTGAACTCGGCATGTGTTGGTAAATGAAGCAACGCTCGGTTGGCAAAACTCAGCGACATCGACCATCTCTCCAGTTTACAGTACCAAGGGGTTTCTTATTAATTTTTTTCCTACAATATCAGATTTAGCTTGGTTTATCAAGTTTGCACATTTAAGGAATGTGTTTTGGTGGGTTAGCTTTAGAATTGCTGCATTGTTAGAGCTTATTACCAATATTAGTACATATGAAGTACAAGTAACGCCAAATAAATGATTGAAAATTGATAAATAATATAACAATGTTCAGAGACTCTTCATGATTGACTCCACCTGATTGGATGCTATGTTTATGAAAAAAGAGTAAAAGTATTAAAAAAATGCAATTTAAGATCAAAAGTCAAACTAATAATGTCTTCCTCATTTTTTATGTATTAAACTTTATGAGTACACATCTTTCCGATACACACACACACACACACACATACACACAATGAATAGCTAGAATGAGAGTAAAAAATGGCATTAATTACCACAAGATGATTTGATACAGCTCCATCTTCACTGATCATAAAGCCATATCTGTGTGGATTTTCCATCTGTGAGATAAAATGACTCCGGGAAGGTCTATTTCGTGTTCATAAAGACATCTTACTGATTGTTATCGTTCCCTTTTAAAGGAAAAAAGAACAATGGAGACTGTAAGCCCTCGTCTAATGATTACAAATGTTATTTCACGCTGGCTGCTCCATGTTGATGTGTCTTTTAGGAGGAAAAGACAGCACTCACACCAGATTCATTTTGAGCCACATGAAAGACAGCTTACATTGCCTGTATAATCCTATAAAGGTTAGACAGGCCCATAAAAAACCCTGTGTATGTGTTTTTGGGCAATGACATTAGACCCTTGCATTTCGCTCTGGATGAGAGTGCCAGCTGAAGGCAAAAAAACCCCCCACAAAAAAAACCCAAAAAACTAATTGTCGAGGAAATTAACTTGAATAAAGGTTACTGACCGATGAATAAAGTGCCACCGTGGTAGTTTTTGCCCATGTGTGCACCCATGTCTCATTTAATTTCATGTTTAATACCTCTTCTGGTGTAGGAAGATGGCGGCAGCGGCCTCATCCAGTACCGATTATGCAGTGTTTTTGTCCATGTCTACATCTGCATCTAAGTTTGTGTCATCGTGTGAAATTTTTATTTTGACCGTCGATTTCACTTGGCTGGGAGAGCTGGCGTTGGATCAGCTGAGAGAGCTTGGTCCGCTGCGTCCTGTGGGCCCGGGGGTCAGGGCCCTGCCCAGAGCTGCGCCCGAAGAGGAAACACCAAGGGCCATCTGACAGGTTGCAGAAGCAGGGCAGGCCAAGCTAACTGCTAGCCCACAGCCCTGCACGAGAGGAAACACCGAGGCGGTCTGGCGGTGGCCTTGCCTAGCGTGGACTGTGCAGTGTTTTTGTCTGCATCTGCATTTGTGTCATGTGGAGTATGGGGGAGGTGTGTTGAAGGTGTCTGGCTGGAGAGCTAGCGCTGGATCAGCTGAGGGAGCCCGGTCTGCTGCGTCCGGTGGGCCCAAGGACCATGGCCCTGCCTGGAGCTGCACCCGAAGAGTAAACACCGAGGGCGGTCTGACAGGATGTGGAAGCAGGACAGGCTAAGCTAACTGCTAGCCCATGCAGACCGGCAGTTACGACAGTCATCCAAGCTGGTGTTTGTTCTCTGGACGGTGGAGTTTTTTGGACTGCATTGCACTGGGTGGACTGTGTTGTTGGCTGTTTGTGTGTGTGTGTGTGTGTGTGTGTGTGTGTGTGTGTGTGTGTGTGTTTTGCTTTGTTCTCTCTGTTTTGTATGTTTTTGGTGTTGTTGTTTTGGAGGTTTTGGATGTGTTTTTGTCTTTTGTGTTGCACTGCTGTGGGGTGGGGGAAAGGAATTTTGTTTCTTTTGTGGCACATGGGATGAAATGACAAATAAATTGTTCCTGATTCCTGATGTTTGGATGCACTGTTGTATGTGGCAGTACCTACGTAACCATCTAGCTTTCTAACTGTATGGGTGTATAGTAGCCTAACGAGGGCCCTATGACGGCCTGGCGGCCTGTCCAGGGTGTCTTCCCGCCTGCCGCCGAATGAGAGCAGGACAAGCGGTTCAGATAATGGATGGACGGATGGATAGCCTAACGAGTGGGTGCAAAGGAGATTAAAGACACAGACAATATGAAAAAGTAGATCTTATTGCAGGTTACTGGACTTCTGCATACTTAACATGCTCCAACTGCAGCTCTGGTTGTCTTATCTATGCTGTCCATTATATGGTCGACTCTCTGTTCTTCCTGCTCATGAAAAGCTCTAAAATGTTCCCTCCACAAAGGTCTAGTGCAGTGTCTTACCAATGGTATATCATTGGAGAAGGAGAACATTTGAAAGTCAAGAGTTAGAAAAGCTGTCAGTGATATACACAAAGTCAATACTTTCATTTGCAGATGGGTGGAAAATAAATCAAAAATACTAGAACTCTCATTTTGGCTTATAAGAAATAAAAATCTAGAATGGACTTTAAATGGAAATTCCATCCATTTACAACATTATTTCCATGTATGTTTCGTAATGGTGGCATCTCTATATCTTACAAAATACCTGCAAATGTTGCACTTATCGCCGTAGTCCACGATAGAAAACTAGCTTAATTCTGCCATCCGTTCACCTTTGTGGATAACACAAGAACTAGGAGGCAGATTGGCTGATGTTTGTTTTCTAACCTCCGCCATTTAGAAACTCTCTTGCAATGCACACTGGTACATGTAGGCAATGCAGAAAAAAAACCTCTCTTGGCAGGAGAACATCGATTTCTCTGTCAAAATGATTTGCACCAAAGTAGTTATCGATTAAAAGACCAGACGGACCAGCAGCACTTACTGGACGTGCAGATGATTAGTGGTGAAATTTCACTTTAACAAAGGTACTGTTAGCCCAATATTAATTTCAAGAATATCTTTCACAGTGTGATGCCAGAGGGCAATTCCACAATCCCCGTAAGGTAAAATGGAGCTGACTCAGCTTTGCGCCCTCCTTCTTCTTCTGCTGTGTTCTGCTCTGCTGAGCAGGAGCCACCTAAGTGATTCTGACTCGGCTTGACCCAGGACAGTATTCTCTCACTGGGTCCAATTCCACCTCAGTGGATGCGTATTGCCACTTATGCACTTAACAGTGGCGTGCTCTTTCTATACCCTCCTCTCCCCTTCTCGACTATCCTCTCCTCCTTTCTCTGGCCATCTAGCAGTTGTCCTAACAATTTTCATATTGCATCTCTCACTCCTCCCACCACTCACCCTCTGCTTTCTCTTTCTACTGTCTCTGTTGCGCCGACTCTTGTCGATTTGTGCTCATGAATTCTTCACTCAACTCCCTGGTCATAATTTAATAATCAAAAGTAAGAAACGGGAGATTGTTCTCCTACTGACAACTATTTTAGAGATTTGCCAAGTCATGTCCTACCGGATTGATAGAGGGGATTGGACAGTAATAGGGGAAACTAAGATTTTTATTTTTTTTATTTGAAAAGATATGAGTTGTCTGCCAAAAAGAAAAAACACATCGGAAAAGGCGAAGAAAAGAACGCCACGATGTACATCTGACTTGTGATAGATGCAAAACAAATGCGTACACATGCCAGCCCCAGCAGGCGACATGCAACAAACACATGAGCGCAAATGTATGCACAAACACACGGACCACCTTGACCTGATAAAGCAGCATCAAGGGGTCCGTCTTTCGAGGCTCATGTAAACACCACGGTGGCAAAGTCATCGTTGCATCTCCAGCCTAATGGCCGTAATATTTGTGTGGGCCATAAATAATGCTAACAAATAACCACATAAAAAGAATTAATGAAAAGCAAACGGAAGTGGAGCACAGAGATGCATGGTTACACAGAGTAGCGACAAATTACCCTGGGGGGGGGATGGGGTAGGGGGGCCGGTGGTACATTCATTACTCTGTACAGAAAGCGCGGTCTGGCTAACACCTGTGTTTCCCTGCGAACTGCCTCACCCTAATTAGCCCACACACACCCTGGGGATCCTCTGCCGCACAAGGCCTAAGGGGGGTGGGGGGGGGTGCGGGGGATGAAGGGAAAAGAGGAGGGCATTGCATGAGGGGTTGTATAAAAAGTTTAAAGGAGAGAAGGAAAAAAAAGCACATGTTAAAAGGTAGCAAGGAAATATAGCTGGGAACTCACTGTCTTTCGGAATAAACGTACCATTTCTGTTGACACCAGGCTGTCGTGTTCGAATCCCATTGTCTCAATCTCAGTCTCATTTGCACTCACCCCATGGGTCAGAGGGTGTCTGATAATTTCAGATGTCACGTTTTCCAAGTGTTAGGAACACCTGGAGCTTCTATCCACCCTGCTACACCTTCTACCCACTGCCAGAGGTGACACTATCTCCTCGGTGACTGCATTCTGATGGTACTGCTTCATTTGACCCGGGAGTCTTAAAGATGGTTTCAAATCAAAACATGTCTAGTGACCTTTAAACTTCAGTTAAAGCCGTGGTTTTGCAAGACAAAAAGCGAGCTCTGCTCCTTCCTGGCTCTTGTCTAACTTGTCAGTGCACCAGTCCTCCCTATCTCACCCATAACCTTGCGAGAGGTTAACCCTCCACAATTTGTTTTTCTGCAGGGTCTGGCTAAGACATGGAGGTTATTCAGCCACAAGGCACTCACCTGTGTAAAAGTGCCACTTCCAGCTCTTAATCAAGGAGTACACCCTGTGTTTTTTTTTCATTATCATGCTGACACCAGGGTGGCATGGTGGCGCAGTGTTTAGTGCGGTTGCCTCACAGCAGGAAGGTCCTGGGTTCGAGCCTGGGGGTAGTCCAACCTTGGGGGTAGTCCCAGGTCATCCTCTGTGTGGAATTTGCATGTTCTCCCCGTGTCTGTGTGGGCTTCCTCCGGGTGTTACGCTTTCCTCCCAGAGTCCAAAGACATGTATGTAAGGAGAATAAGCCATACTAAATTGTCCCTAGCTGTGAATGTGTGTGTTGGTCCTGTGATGGGCCGGCGGCCTGCCCAGGGTGTCTCCCCACCTGCCGCCCAATAACTGCTGGGATAGGCTCCAGCATCCCTGCGACCCTGAGAGCAGGATAAGCAGTTTGGATATTGGATGGCTGGATGGGTGCTGAGACCATGATGAGGCCACTGCACACTGTGTTGTGCCAGCAAGGAGTCGAGTCCACGGTTATCGTTTGTGTTTCCGCTAGCGTTGGAGCCGAAATCAGGGTGAGGGAGTCCCACACAAAACTAAAATGACAACAACTGCTGTCGGATCAGATATCGATCAATGCTAGCATCTTCTCCACTGACCACAGCACGGATTTCGACATTTTTCTTTTCTTTTGTTATGAAAAAAGACAAACGCCTGCTTGTTGTGATTTCAGTACATGCTCATGGATCAGTGCAGGATGAAATAATGGTGCCGCAGGGTATCAACACTGTGCCAGATGCTCGATGGTGTTTTAAGCCCCCAACGTACTCTTCAAGGCACCGCTGCATGGAAGGCACTCCCCGTCCCCTACAATTTCAGCCAATCACAGCACTGGCGCTAGATTTCAACATTTTCCCTCCTTCTGCAGCGAAGGAGTTCGACTCAAACAAACGTCAATCTTAAAAGTGCAGCGTTTGACATAAATATCCTTTTAAACGAAAGTTTGACTCGTGTACATTCACAAAAAGACCCTAGATTGCATTTTGGCGACAGTTTTGCTTTAACTTACTTAGCTGCTAGTATGTCTAGATGTCTTACAACTTATCTAGCAACAACTGGATGCCTAAAGGAGTTTTGGAAAGACACCCACTCAACCATGCCTTTGTGCAGCTCACTTAAAACTAGGTTGTCTCGTAGTTGTTTAAATAAGCAGACTGGGAGACATAGGCTAATGCCTAACTACATAGCAATAGTACTACTCATTCACTCTCATAACCACCCAAAAAATGAATTGGCTGCCTGGAACTTAGCTAGCGCTAACTGCTAGCCCATTTCTAAGTAAACTCTGTCCTGCACGGATAAGTTTAAAAGTAGTACATGCCAACATAAACTGAATGCTCACCACTGCCAGCTATTTGAACAGATTGACTGCATTTGAGCTAACCTTGGCTTAAAATAGTTAGCTAAAATCTATCATTGCAATCTGTTTACAGTTAGCTAGCTAACTGAGGTGTCCGTTCAGCAAAGAAAATCCCTCGCAGCTAGTGTTGGCTATATTTCAAAGCATATGTCATTTAAAAAAAAACATTTTGATTGGATGAAACTGTTGGGGGCAGGGAGTGCCTTCCATGCAGCGCTGCCTGGAAGAGTATGTTGGGGGCTTAAAACACCATCGAGCGTACCAGATATGGGATCACTGGATTTGATGTTTGTCTGCAAATAAATGCAGTTTATTTGCACACTATAGTTTACCCATCTTTTATAGGGCTGACATCTTTATTTCATAAATGAATAGTACACATTAAAGTAAGTAGTATCAAACTGACATAAGTTATAGAGAATGGTGTGCCTCAGTGGGAAAATACATATATTAATGCAATAATGAAAATGTGCCCATATTGGTTGTTGGTTTCCTAATGATGATCACTGAAGACTGAAGACCATAGTCTACCCCGTCTTTTTATTTGCCACTACATCGATAGGGAGGACCTCACAGCAGAGCATCTGTTTTCTAGAAGAAATCAGCTGAGGTGGTTTGGGCACTTGGTTAAGATGTCATACCTCCTTTTGAACATAGCTGAGGGGAGGAGGGGGAGGAGACTTTGGGGCACATCTACAATACACTGGAGGGATTTTATTTCCCACCGGGCTTAGGAAAGTGACAGTACTGAGAATCGGTCTGATAAGTCAGATGATATATTCTGGAGCTGTGCTGTATAATTGTCACTGTGATATCATATCTCAATACCTTTTTACTATTTGAAGCCAATTTTCCAGAGGCTTTGTTTGCATTAGTAAAGACATACAGTTATATCCATACTGGAGAGGATTATCAAGATGTTATAACAGCTTGATCGATAACATTCCAGGTTTTCAGACTTTTTTTTGTTAGTGTCCTCTGCTTCTTCCTCTTATCCTCCCCATCCCTTTATTTTCTTCCAGTACTTCTCTCTGGTACAGAGCCAATAGACAAGAGAAAGGGGTCGATGTGATTGGGTTACAGTTCACCAATGCATTGATTTCTGCCTGGTGCCCGGAGGGTGTGAAGAATTCAAGGAGAAAAGCAGAGAGAAAGAGAGAGAGAGAGAGAGAGAGAGAGAGAGAGAGAGAGAGAGAGAGAGAGAGAGAGAGAGAGAGAGAGAGAGAGAGAGAGAGAGAGAGAGAGAGAGAGAGAGAGAGAGAGAGAGAGAGAGAGAGAGAGAGAGAGAGAGAGAGAGAGAGAGAGAGAGAGAGAGAGAGAGAGAGAGAGAGAGAGAGAGAGAGAGAGAGAGATTTTTTTAGGTTTTTAAAATTCTATTTTATTTTAAAAAATTGATCACATATGATCATAAAAATAAAATAAATGACTTCCATGACTGTAGCCAACCAATGTAACAGACAGACAGTAGATAGTATCATAAATTCCCATAAAATCTTATATATCACATATATATCACACACACACACACACACACACACACATACATACATATATACATAAAATGATCACAAAGAGTGGCTATAGATACAGGTTCGAAGTGGAGTTACCACCAGCCACCTCCTATACGTGGATGCCACCAAGCTGTATGCCAGGAATGAGCGAGAATTGACTTGCTGATCCATCTCAACAGGATCTACAGCGACGACATTGGGATGTCATTCGGACTAGACAAGTGCGGTCGAATGATGGCAAAAAGAGGAAAGGTGGTGAACACTGAATGGGTTGAATTACCAGATGGCAGGATAACAGACATACAGGATAGTTGCAAGTACCTAGGTATTCCACAGGCAAATGGAAACCATGAGGAGGCAGCAAGGAGGTCAGCTACAGCCAAATATACCTCCAGAGAGTGAGGCAGATCCTGAGGAGAAAGCTCAATGGGGAGAATAAGATCCAAGCTATCAACACATATGCCCTACCAGTTGCTGGAATAATAAGCTGGCCAAAGGAGGCGATAAAGGCCACAGATATCAGGACCCAGAAACTCCTCACACAAAAAAAAAGAAAAAAAAGATGGGGGCAGAGGGTTAGTGAGTGTCAGAGCCACTATCCATTATGAAACAAGGAACATCCATGAGTACATCAGAAAGAGGGCCCCCAAGGTGGAACTGCTGAGTGAGTAACTCAGGCAGCAGAAAACAGAGTGTGGAGTAAGAAGAAGAGGAGGTGTCATGGAAGATCAAGCCCCTCCATGGGATGGATGTACCATCGACAGGTAGAAGACAGGGCTGATATCGAGAAATCCTACCAGTGGCTAGAAAAGGCTGGTCTGAAGGGCAGCACAGAGGCTCTGATCATAGCAGCACAAGAACAGACACTCAGGACCAGATCAGTTGAGGCAGGGGTCTACCACACCAGACAAGATCCAAGATGCAGGCTGTGTAAAGATGCCCCTGAGACAGTCCAGCACTTAGTAGCAGGGTGTACAATGCTTAGTAGCAGGGTGTACAATGCTTAGTAGCAGGGTGTACAATGTACACTGAAAGGCATAACCAAGCGGCTGGAAGAGTGTACAGAAATAATTGTACTGAATACAGACTGGAAGTCCCCAAGTCCAAATAGGAGACACCACCAAAGGTGGTTGAGATCCTGTGGGACTTCCAGACTGACAAGCAGGTGCTGGATAACCAACCAGACATTGTGGTGGTCAACAAGGAACAGAAGACAGCAGTAGTGATCGATGTAGCAAGCCCGAGCGACGGCAACATCAGGAAGAAAGAGCATGAGAAGCTAGAGAAATACCAAGGGCTGAGGGAAGAACTAGATCGGCTGTGGAAGGTGAAATCCACAGTAGTCCCAGTGTTAATAGATGTACTAGTGGCTGTGACCCCCAAACTGGGAGAGTGGCTCCAGCAGATTCCAGGAACAACATCTGAGGTCTCTGTCCAGAAGAGTGCAGTCCTAGGAACAGCTAAGATGCTGCGCAGAACCCTCAAATTCCCAGGCCTCTGACACTATATATATATATATATATATATATATATATATATATATATATATGTCAGTCATTACTTAATCACATAATATTTTTTTGTAGAGTCCAGTGTAGGGGATGTGCCGCCATATAATGCCATTTGTTTGACACATTAAATATGTGTCTTTTAGATGCAGGATTAATTAGTGCTGCAGTAATTCAAAGTGTGACAGTACAGTGTGCTGAGATGTTGCGACACTTAAAATTAAGCTACTTTAGTCTCACATTTGTCGTGTGGTGGATTTTTTTGTTTTGTACTTTTGAAAAAAAAAGGGTAATGCAGGTGTAAACAACTTCATACTATCCTTTTTTATGTCACAGTTAAGTTGGCTGTGAAACAAAGACTGATGAAAACAAAGACCTGCGAAGCAAGCAAACAAACAAAACAACAAACCACATTTTGCAGGTTTTGAGTTTGGCACTGAAATCGGTTGATCTGCCTGGAAACCACTCCACGACTGTACGAGTGTGCGTGTGTGTGTGTGTGTGTGTGTTCTGACGAACTGAAATGGGACCAATCCCTCACATACTGACTCCTAAGACAAGCATGGATCATATTACCCGGTCCCAGGACCACACACAAAGACACCCTGTTCAGTTGCCCTGTTTCCCGCCATAAATGTATATTTATACATCTTCATCAAACTAAAACGTCAGCATCTATATCCTGCTTCCTAAAACAATGCTAATGTTCACTGAACTATTCAATATGAACACCAATGTTTTTTGTACAACGTAACATGTAACATGCAAATGTTCAGCAAACCTTTTTTCAAACGCTATATTATTTTCATATTTCAAGAATTATACCTAAATTGGACAACTGTAAGTGAGTCAAAATGTGCGCAGGAGTTCTCAAGATGGGTGGTTTGTGGTGAAAAAATTACTCATACTAGGTGTTAAAGCAAGAGGGGGAGTGTTGATGCAGAATACCGAGAGCAGAAAAGGAGAAATTGTGGTTTTCCTGGGCCTCTCCTTGCCTAAGAAAACTACATTGCAATGGAATTCACACAGAATACACCATCTTGAACATGCTGTATTTTTGCGGATGAACATAGAAACCGGCTCAGAAAGATTTTTTGGGCCAAACAGCACACCGATTCCTCCCATTTCTTGTTTTGCAGAGATCATTTCCATTTTTGACCCAAGCTTAAAAAAAAATCCTTTTATTTTCATGTTAATATAAGTGAGATTCGATTCAACCACATAAGCTCTCACTCTGCCCTCTTGTTTTTACTACACCGTACTACTCCATCATAAATGTTATTTCTCTCCTCTCCTCTCCTCTCCTCTCCTCTCCATACACTGAGACAGATCTGAGGGTCCTCTGGCGGTGACAGAAGTAGGCTGTGCACGCCGCGGCGCCAGCCCAATCAGTGGCGATCTGCATGGTAATGTGTGGCAGGGGCGGGATAATGAAGTTCCCAGCTTGCCGGCTGCAAGGCTATCCTCCGGTGTGCTGAGTGATTTATCTCCTCTGTCAAGAGCCAGGACAGGCAGGACTTGTCCTTCCCAATGGTCCCCGGGAACAGGAGTCGACCGGAGCCAGATAAGAGATGGGGAGAACAGAGGGCCTGGGTTGCTTGCAAAACCCGAAGCGGCCCCAATATATTAACATGGTAACAAATAATTTCGGATACAGTAAATGGACGAATTCAGTCTGTGGCCTTGTAACTTTATTTGAAGCGTAATCTTGTTTATCACCTAAATTAGTTGTTTATTCATGCATTTTGCATGTGGGTATGTTGGGGGACTGGGAGTGCATTTGTTTTAGCTTTTGTTGTTAGTAGACTAATACAGTGACTCCTACCATTTCATTTATCTGCTATTGCGTAGGCCAATCCATCACATTCGTCCTGTCAAAATAATGTTGGAAATACCAACAGACTACTCAGTTTGACAGCTTGCTAATAATTTGAGGCTATCTTTTTATGTGTAACTTAAAAGTTAGATGGATGGATGGATGGATGGATGGATGGATGGATGGATAGATAGATAGATAGATAGATAGATAGATAGATAGATAGATAGATAGATAGATAGATAGATAGATAGATAGATAGATAGATAGATAGATGGATGGATGATGGGTGGGTGGATGGATGGATGGATAGGTGGGTGGATGGATGGATAGATTGATAGATAGATCACTTTATGATGGTCTGGCATTATAACTTGGTCATTTCTTCATCCTACAGATACAGTCTTCATTGTCCTGCAGGCAATATGTAACGTGTCGCTAGCCTGCAGTGCCGTTAGTTAGTTACTATTGTTTTAGCACGATGCACTAATGCTCATTCACTAAACATTCACTAAGCTGTTGCCAACTGTTACAGATCCAGCTATTCCCTTGTCTGTTCTCAATACTGTCAGCCTTCGAACTCGCTCGGAGGGAACAGAGATGAGGGATCCTCGAGTCTCCTCTTGTCTCTCCAGCACATTAAATGACGCCCAGATCCCCAGATAAGAGTTGGGGGACGCTAATGTTCAAGACAAGGGGGGTGGGGTGAGGTAACAATAACCCTTGCAGTTTTTTTTTTTGTTGCAGTGATACATAACACACTCCAAATATCTCTCATTCCTTTGTTATCTATCTCTCATTTGATCATATTATCCCAGGTTGGACTGTCATCCCGTTGTCTCTACTACTTCATGCTCCTGAAGGCACTCTGCACAGTCCCTCATCTCACAGGCCGGTAGTCTGGTCACTTTAAATCTCTGTCAGACTTGACCTTGGACAAAAGAGTTAAATTAGCCCAGTGAAGTACATAATGAGTTCATTTAGGTAATTAAGCATTCAGGTAGAATGAGAAAAATGCTAGCTGAGTATGCCTGAGGTCTTTTCTTGTTAGCCAGGCAAAATGATCAAGATGCAAAATAAAACTAATTAGATATTTTTTACCCCCCCCCCCCCAATAAAAACTCTATCTGGGAGATCTGAGTTTAGAGTAATTTCTTGAATGGACACACAGTGCTTTGTCTAATTAAAATAAATCTTTGAATATTATGATTAAACAGTTTGACATAACATCAAGTGTTGTTTAGCTTCTTATGGTGTCTATAAATGGCCAACATGATCCTTATTGGGAGTAACCGTTCCATCAGTGCCCTACACTAAACCAAGAGTTTAGAAATCAGTGTGTTAATCTTCCACACCCAATAGAAAGGTGCAGAGATATTTGTATTCAGATCGGCATTTAGCTTCATATGGAAAACTGAAAAGAATTTTCAATTAATTCATTTTTGAAGCTTTCGTTTTTCTTCAAATCACAAGTCATTTATATCTTTAATAGCATTTAGAGGCCAGGGCATTACAGTCACAGAACAGGTCAATCCAATATTTGTCTTTTCTACCTTGCATACCGTTGATTGAGTTTTATGTTTGCATGTAAAATGAGATTGTGGTATAAAGATTCCGACATGATTTTTATTATGTGCACATTTAAACTTTTTGGGAGACATCATGCTCAGCTTTAGACTCAGTGGCTTATTATCTGACAATGGTATGACAGTATTATTAGTATTGATTCAAGTTAGGATTAACGATTTAACTAATAACACTTATTAGTTTCAAGGTGAAAAACTAAAGTAAGTGAAAATTGCAACGATAAGTGTGAAAGAAATCTGACAAAACAAACCCTGCGACATCCATCCATCCATCCATTATCCAAACCACTCATCCTGCTCTCAGGGTCGAGGGGATGCCGGAGCCTATTCCAGGAGTCATTGGGTGGCAGGCGGGGGGACACCCTGGCCAGGCCGCCAGGCCATCACAGGGCTGACACACACACACACACACACACACACACACACACACACACACACACACACACACACACACACACACACACACACACACACACACATTCACACCTCGGGACATTTTAGTACGGCCGATTCACCTGACCTACATGTCTTTGGACGGAAACCGGAGCACCTAGAGGAAACCCACACAGACACGGGGAGAACATGAAAACTCCACACAGAGGACGACCTGGGATGACCCTCAAGGTTGGACTACCCCCAGGCTCGAACCCAGGACCTTCTTGCTGTGAGACGACCGCACTAACCACTGTGCCGCCGTGCCGCCCCATCTAATTTATGTGCTAATGAATTACTTGCACACACAGATACATTACCATCACACATTTCCTGCAAGGCAACATTAGTTTGAATCACCGAGGTGCTAAAGTTCAACCTTAGAAACCTTGGCTGAAGCAGAATTCTCTTTTTAGCAGATGAACTCTGTATGCCTCTTTGTCTTCATGTACCAGCTAAAGGCTAATCTGAGGCTGAGCAAAGTTAAAAGGTTCTGGTTCCCACTTGGTTTCTTTGCAAGAACAACAGCGCTGAGTTGAAATTTCTCACTCTATTAAATCTCAGCCCATGATAGCCCAGAATCTTGAGTAGGTTGACTGAAGATGGGCGTTGTGTGTATGGGTGTGTATGTGTTAATAGCTCAAGTAAAAAGACACACACACACATATACACTCACTGGCCACTTTATTAGGTACACCTTGCTAGTACCGGGTTGGACCCCCTTTTGCCTTCAGAACTGCCTTAATCCTTCATGGCATAGATTCAACAAGGTACTGGAAACATTCCTCAGAGAGTTTGGTCCATATTGACATGATAGCATCACGCAGTTGCTGCAGATTTGTCGGCTGCACATCCATGATGCGAATCTCCCGGTCCACCACATCCCATTAGTGCTCTATTGGATTGAGATCTGGTGACTGTGGAGGCCATTTGAGTACAGTGAACTCATTGTCATGTTCAAGAAACCAGTCTGAGATGATTCGAGCTTTATGACATGGCGCGTTATCCTGCTGGAAGTAGCCATCAGAAGATGGGAACACTGTGGTCATAAAGGGATGGACATGGTCAGTAACAATACTCAGGTAGGCTGTGGCGTTGACACGATGCTCAATTGGTACTAAGGGGCCCAAAGTGTGCCAAGAAAATATCCCCCACACCATTACACCACCACCACCAGCCTGAACCGTTAATACAAGGCAGGATGGATCCATGCTTTCATGTTGTTGACGCCAAATTCTGACCCTACCATCCGAATGTCGCAGCAGAAATCGAGACTCATCAGACCAGGCAACGTTTTTCCAATCTTCTATTGTCCAATTTTGGTGAGCCTGTGCGAATTGTAGCCTCAGTTTCCTGTTCTTAGCTAACAGGAGTGGCACCCGGTGTGGTCTTCTGCTGTTGTAGCCCATCTGCCTCAAGGTTCGACGTGTTGTGCGTTCAGAGATGTTCTTCTGCATACCTCGGTTGTAATGAGTGGTTATTTGAGTTACTGTTGCCTTTCTGTCAGCTCGAACCAGTCTGGCCATTCTCCTCTGACCTCTGGCATCAACAAGGCATTTTCGCCCACAGAACTGCCGCTCACTGGATATTTTCTCTTTTTCGGACCATTCTCTGTAAACCCTAGAGATAGTTGTGCGTGAAAATCCCAGTAGATCAGCAGTTTCTGAAATACTCAGACCAGCCTGTCTGGCACCAACAACCATGCCACGTTCAAAGTCACTTAAATCACCTTTCTTCCCCATTCTGATGCTCGGTTTGAACTGCAGCAGATCGTCTTGACCATGTCTACATGCCTAAATGCATTGAGTTGCTGCCATGCGATTGGCTGATTAGAAATTTGCGTTAACGAGCAGTTGGACAGGTGTGCCTAATAAAGTGGCCGGTGAGTGTATATACCAATGTAGCAAATTCGGGGGGTAGTCAGGAATTGCCGCAGCCAGGACGCAAACCCAGGTCTCTTGCACCACGGGTGACTACGTTAACCAGTCGACTAAAGGGTCTGACCCGTTAGATGTGTGTGTGTGTGTGTATACACACACACACACACACACACACACACACACACACACACACACACACACACACACACACACACACACAGAGAGTCAATGTTAGACCAGCAGCTCAGAGTACGCCCACTCCCACCTTTCTTTGAATACAGATATAGAAGTTTTGGTTGTTTGTTTGTTTTTGCTCTCCTGAATGACCAGATAGTGACACCTCTGCACTAATTACATACAGTATTGAAATAAAAGTTATTGAATATTTAGATTATCAATATTTTTTGGGCTGTGGAAAATATTGCTTCTTTGATGGACCCTGGTGATGTAACTGGTGGGTGTGTGATTCATAGCTGATAGGGTACAGCTGATTGAACTTAAAACATGCCATGTTAAACCAAAGGTTGAGATTTGGTGAGGCAGTGGTTAGCACCATTGCCTCGCAAGAAAGAGGTTCTGGGTTTGGTTCCATGTTAGCGTGGGTGTCTTCCAGGTGCTCTGGTTTCCTCCTTCATCCAAAGATGGACATTGTTAAGTGTATCAGATACTCCTGCCATTGCCCTTGACCAAGTCTGTGGCCCCAGAAATTGGGGTTGGTCCCGAGGCGCCTTACCGTGGCTGCCCACTGCTCTACGTTTTTAAGATGAGTCAAATACATACAGAGGACAAATTTCCCCATGGGCATTAATGAAGTGTGACTTAAATTAAAACCTTGATAAGTCAGCTTGCCTGGCAAAACACTGAATGAATTAAACTACGTGGAGTCCATAGGTGTGCAATCATTTATTTTTTATTTTTGCAATTTGCAATGGCCTTAGTGTCTGCACCCCAAACAAATAGGAGTGTTTTTCCTCATTTCTGAAGCCTAACCATATTTCTAACATGAATTTGATTGGATAAGTGATAGTACAACTCAGTGACATTGTCACATGTGGGTGCGAGAACATCTCTCACTTGCAGAAATCAGGAGGACCGAGGAACAATAATACACACAAACAAGCGATTCTAACGATGAAAATGCTAGCTACAATATGTAAATAACTTTATTGATATCTTATAATTTGTAGGTAAGAAACGCATACTATGTCTCAAGTCCATAGTCAATATAGGAGAAATTGAAACATGTTGTGGTCGTATCATTCAAAACAACACGCACTTTTTATGTTAAATAAGGGTAATTTTGCCCAACAGTAGAAACATTCCCTACACATATAAATATGGAATTATTCTTTAATTAGACAAATAAAGTGCTGGTGTATATATTTTTTCACCTCTCACTTTTTGGTTAATGAAACAAATGAACAAAGCCAGGGGTTCACATAACCTGAGTTTGCAAATATCTACCTCATTTATTGGGAATTATACCGCTGAGGAATTCATTATACCCCTTCCATTGTGTATTGTATTACCCAAATAAAACAAAAACTTGCTGATATATATATATAGCGTTTTTTTCCCCAAAACCATCAGTGGTGTTGTTATAAGTGCTCAACTAATGAGGAGCGTATATATATATATATATATATATATATATATATATATATATATATATATATATATATATATATGCTTGCTTGCTTGCTGGTTGTCCATCATGCCCGATGATGACCATCTTCTTCTATTTGTGGGTCCTTTGGTGGCTGAATAGTCCGATCCTGGATGCACAGTTGCGGTTGCAGACCGGGCATGTAAAAGTGGTGCTGGAGGGGGTAGTGGTAGCTTTGCGAGCAGGCCTCTTTGCACGCTTTGCTACACGGTGTTGTGTGCGCTGGTTTTCCATGTACTTCACTCCCTCTGAGATGTGAGAGCGCCAGGTTGTGCGGCAGAAAGCAAGTTCCTCCAAAGAAGAGGGGTTGATCTGACATCTTTTTAGTGTGGTCTTCATTTGGTCTTTGAACCGCTTCTTCTGCCCACCAGCAGTGCGTTGACCAAGGCGTAGTTGGCCGTAGAGGACTTTTCGTGGGAGTCGTTGGCTGGGCATGCGAATAACATGCCCAAGCCACCTGAGTTGATGGTGTTTTAGGGTAGACTCCACGCTGCAGCTGCCTGCCCACTCCAACACCTCTGTGTGTGGCACTCTGTCCTCCCAAGTAATGCCAAGGATCCTCTGGAGACATTTTACATGGAAGGCCTCCAGGCTTCTGAGATGGTGGCTGTAGATGGTCCATGCCTCACATCCATAGGGTAGTGTGGAGATGCACACTGCTCTGTAAACAAGCACTTTAGTGTGGAGATTGAGGTTGCTGTTTTGGAAAACCCTTCTCCTTAGACGGCCAAAAGATGTTGAGGCTTGTTTGAGGCGGTGCTGAATCTCATCGTCTATTTTGCAGGTGTCGGATAGCATACTTCCCAGATATTTGAAGGCAGGAACAGTGGCCAGTTGTTGCCCTTCTGCTGTGAAGGTTGTTGGGTGGTTTGGGAGGCCGGCAGTCAACTGACAGATTACCTCTGTCTTTTGGGTGTTAATAATCAGTCCCATTCTCCTGTATGCAGTTACAACTGCCGACAGAGTGTTTTGTAGAGCTTCTGGTGTGTGAGCTACCAGGGCACAATCGTCGGCATACTGTAGCTCAATAATGGTCTCAGAGGTCAACTTGGTGGTTGGTTGAAACCTCCTGATGTTAAATAGGTTACCATCAAGCCTGAAGTCAATGGTGACTCCAGCCTGCTTTTCCAGCCTCCTTCGTAGCAGTGTTGTAACAGAGACTAAGAAGATATTGAACAGGACTGGGGCTAGCACACAGCCTTGTCTGACTCCAGTCTGCACACCAAAGGGCTCAGAACTGCGGTTCCCCACTACCACTCGGGCCATCATTCCTGAGTGAAACTGTCCAAGAATGGTAAGAAACTTGGGTGGACATCCAAATTTCTTCAGGACTTGCCACAGCAGGGCCCGGTTAACTGTATCAAATGCCTTTGAGAGGTCTATGAATGCTATGTATGAATCCTTGTGCTGTTCTCTGCATTTCTCCTGGAGCTGGCGTGTCACAAAGATCATGTCAATGGTCCCTCTATCCTTTCGGAAGCCGCATTGTGACTCTGGTATGACCTGTTCGGCTATTGCGAGTGTTAGTCTGCGGAGCATGATCTTGGCTAGAACCTTTCCTGCAATGGCCGCCAGCAGTGAAATACCCCTACTGTTGGAGCAGATGGATTTGTCTCCTTTGTTTTTATAAATGGCCACAATGTTGGCATCTTTCCACTGTTGGGGGACACACTCGCGACTCCACACCTCAAGGATATAGAGATACAGTGTCCTCGTACAGAGGTAGCCTCCTTCTTTGAGGATTTCAGCTGGAATATTATCAGGTCCAGGGGTTTTGTTGTTTTTTAGGGTCTTGACTGCATGTAGGATTTCTTTAAAAGATGGTGGGAGGTCTAGGTCTTGCAAGGTAGGCTGTTGAGGGAGTTCTGCCAGTACAGTTGAGTCCACTGGGGTGGGCTGGTTGAGCAGGGTGTTAAAATGCTCGGCCCACCGCTCCACTAACAGGGCCTGATCCTTGATGAGAGTTGTTCCATCAGCAGACCTAACGGGTGTCAGGGAGCAGTTTCTGGGGCCATAGATGGCCTTAACTGCATCATAGAAACCATGCATGTCGTTCCTGTCTGCATGAGCCTGGATTTCGTTGGCTTTCAAAATCCACCACTCATTTTGCAGTTTCCGCAGAGTTGCTTGGGCCTCAGAGTGGAGGTCTTGCCATTTTTTCTTGAGAGGTTGGGATAGTGGGTTGCTGAGGGCAGCTCTGTGTGCTATCAGGAGGACCGAGGAACAATAATACACACAAACAAGCGATTCTAACGATGAAAATGCTAGCTACAATATGTAAATAACTTTATTGATATCTTATAATTTGTAGGTAAGAAACGCATACTATGTCTCAAGTCCATAGTCAATATAGGAGAAATTGAAACATGTTGTGGTCGTATCATTCAAAACAACACGCACTTTTTATGTTAAATAAGGGTAATTTTGCCCAACAGTAGAAACATTCCCTACACATACAAATATGGAATTATTCTTTAATTAGACAAATAAAGTGCTGGTGTATATATTTTTTCACCTCTCACTTTTTGGTTAATGAAACAAATGAACAAAGCCAGGGGTTCACATAACCTGAGTTTGCAAATATCTACCTCATTTATTGGGAATTATACCGCTGAGGAATTCATTATACCCCTTCCATTGTGTATTGTATTACCCAAATAAAACAAAAACTTGCTGATATATATATATAGCGTTTTTTTCCCCAAAACCATCAGTGGTGTTGTTATAAGTGCTCAACTAATGAGGAGCGTATATATATATATATATATATATATATATATATATATATATATATATATATGCTTGCTTGCTTGCTGGTTGTCCATCATGCCCGATGATGACCATCTTCTTCTATTTGTGGGTCCTTTGGTGGCTGAATAGGGGTTCACATAACCTGAGTTTGCAAATATCTACCTCATTTATTGGGAATTATACCACTGAGGAATTCATTATACCCCTTCCATTGTGTATTGTATTACCCAAATAAAACAAAAACTTGTTGATATATATATATATAGCGTTTTTTTCCCAAAACCATCAGTGGTGTTGTTATAAGTGCTCAACTAATGAGGAGCGTATATATATATACATATATACATATATATATACATACATACATACATACACATATATACACACACATATATATATATATATATACATATATACACACACACACACACACATATATATATATATATATATATATATATATATGTGTATATATATATGTGTATATATCATGAGGAGGCAGCAAGGAGGTCAGCTACAGCTAAATATCTCCAGAGAGTGAGGCAGGTCCTGAGGAGACAGCTCAGTGGGAACAATAACATCCAAGCCATCACAATATGCCCCACCATTCATCAGATACCCAGCTGGAATAATAAACTGGCCAAAGGAGGAGGAGGTAAAGGCCACAGATATCAGGACACAAAACCCCTTTACAATGCATGGAGGATTCCACCCAAGTCCAGCAGCCTGAGACTGTATGATAAGCGAAAGATGGGGCCGAGGGTTAGTGATTATCAGAGCCACTATCCAGGATGACGCAAGGAACATCCATGAGTACATCAGAAAGAGGCCCCCAAGGATGAACTGCTGAGTGAGTACCTCAGGCAGCAGAAGACAGAGAGTGGGGAGGAAGAAGAAGAGTTAGTATCATGGAAGATCAAGCCCCTCCATGGGATATACCATCGACAGATAGAAGACATGACTGATATCGAGAAATCCTACCAGGGGCTAGAAAAGGCTGGTCTGAAGGACAGCACAGAGGCTCTGGTCGTAGCAGCACAAGAACAAACACTCAGGACCAGATCAGTTGAGGCAGGGGTCTACCACACCAGACAAGACCCAAGATTCAAGCTGTGCAAAGACGCCCCTGAGATAGTCCAGCACTTAGTAGCAGGGTGTAAAATACTAGCTGGGAAAGCATATACTAAAAGGCATTAACCAAGTGGCTGGAAAAGTGTACAGGAATATCTGTACTGAATACAGACTGGAAGTCCCCAAGTCCAAATGGGAGAAATTGCCAAAGGTGGCTGAGAATGGCAGAGCTAAGATCCTGTGGGACTTCCAGTTCCAGATGGACACGTGGGTGCTGGCTAACCAGCCAGACATTGTGGTGGTCAACAAGGAGCAGAAGACAGCAGTAGTGGTCGATGTAGCAATCCCGAGTGATGGCAACATCAGGAAGAAAGAGCATGAGAAGCTGGAGAAATCCCAAGGGCAGAAATCCACAGTAGTACTAGGAGCACTAGGGTCTGTGACCCCCAAACTGGGGGAGTGGCTCCAGCAGATTCCAGGAACAACGTCTGACGTCTCTGTCCAGAAGAGTGCAGACCTAGGAACAGCTAAGATGCTGCGCAGAGCTCTGAAACACCCAGGTCTCTGGTAGAGGACCCGAGCTCGAGGAAGACACACATACCACCCGAAAAAGGGTGAGAAGGTTTTTTTTTATATATATGAAAAAGAAATAGTTGTTGGATGTTTTCTTTGTTGGGTGTTGTGAAGGTTAACACACCAAATTTCAACTGAGTAGCCTAAAAGATATTCCAAAAATATAATCTAATCTGATTTGAGAATACAAATAAGGCTAATAAAGACAATGAGTGTAACGTGGATTTTCTTAGACCTGATCTTTCCTCTGCCTTATACAGAATTATGAGAACATTACTATGAATGATATAGGAATATTTGTTCCGGCTGTTATGGGTGCTGTTACTTTCACATGTAAAATCTCTGTATGAAGACTGTATCAATGGTAACCATGCAATTTAAGTTTATTCCTTTGCTTTTGTCTATTATAAGATGTTATGAATGAGATCATAAGCTCAGTGCAGTTTAATGCAGACTGAAGTGCCATGTTTAGATCAGAACAGATCTCTCACCACTGTAGACATTGAACAGAAAATACAACCTGATAGAAAATTAGCATTTTCTCCAAATTCAAATTCTAGCAGAACCATTCAGCTTTTGAAGTCTTATCACTCCCCCCTTTTTTTCAAATTTACAAATCAAGGCATTTTTTTTCTATAAGGTGCATGGAAGACAACTGCCATGCATTGCTGTTTTAATATCATGTCATATAGGGGGTGTCCGGGTGGTCTATTCCGTTGCCTACTAACACAAGATCTCCGGTTCTAATCCCCGTGTTACCTCTGGCTTGGTCGAGCGTCCCTAAAGACACAACTGGCTGTGACTGCAGGCGGGGAGCCGTATGTGGGTATGTGTCCTGGTCGCTGCACTAGCGCCTCCTCAGGCCTGTTGGGGTGCCTGTTGAGGGGGGGACTGGGGGGAATGCCGTGATACTCCCATGTGCTACGTTCCCCCGGTGAAATCCTCACTGTCAGGTGAAAAGAATCGGCTGGCGACGCCACATGCATCGGAGGACACATGTGGTAGTCTGCAGCCCTCCCCGGATCGGCAGAGGGGGTGGAGCAGCGACCGGGACAGCTCGGAAGAGTGGGGTAATTGGCCAAGTACAATTGAGAGAGAAAGCCCCCCCCCCCCCCAAAAAAAATGTAATGTCATACATACGACAACTACTCGATACTAAAACATCACGTTTATGAAATACAGTATATGTCTTTTTCCTCTTTGTATGACCAACAAGCGTACAATGTCATAACAGTGTTCTCACTGTCCTTCGCCTCTCTTTTCAGTTTTCATTAGCCATCAATAAAAAGGAAAAAAGGAGGTAGAAAACATTTTCCTTCATGTGACTCAAAGCAATACAGTACAAGCTCTTTGCTGCAGCTCATTATTAGGAAGCGTTAACAAGTCAGCATTCAGGCAGGGGGAGAATAAGCACACAGTAATTGACTCCTGGCCTCTCTCATCGCATTAGAGGCCCAATAAAATGGGCTCTTGCTTTCACAGGGATGTGGGCTGACTGGAGGAACAAGCTTGTCTCATTTGTCATCACAACTGCCTAAAATAAGCATAACGCCTCAGCAGATGAGCCATGAACGTGAATCTGTGTTTTATGACAGACGGCCTCTCTTTCTCCGTCACCCTCTATCTCTTCCCCTCACGCTGTCGCTTTTTCCCCTCCAAGGCCTGTTGCAAAATTCCCGTGAAGGTATTTTCCCTGGCATTAATCGACATTTTAACGTGCGATTGCGCATTTGTGCACGACGTGCGCACGCGCTCACAAACTGCGACTTTGGACGTCGAGGCCGTTGGTGGAGCAGGGCGCGGCAGACTGCGAGCAGCTGAGGCTGGCATGTGTCTGGACAGACTCCTTAGAAGCGGTCGAGGGTGAGGGTGACAGCGTCAGCTTGGCTCTCCTAATGAATGTCTCACTTCCCCTGGCATGCTCCCTTCATGCTCCCCTCACAGGCAGCGAGCGAGTGCTTCGCCGCCCGTGGGCCCCGCGTCTCACCGGTCGACAGCTAGTGCCATCATCGGCATGACCTCACAGCCTCCCAACCTCGCCTGCAGCGCCGGTGTCACTTTGGTTTTGGCAGAGGCCGGGGTTCCGGGGGTGGTGTCAGGGCACTGTGAAGGGTAAATAGATTAATAGAAGCTAATGAGAGACAGAGGAGCAGCAGTGCAGTCCATTCAGAGGAATTGGTGCTGCGCTTTAACATATACTGTAATGCTTTTAGGACGGCATTACTCCCTATAAATACAAAACGCTAATTTTTAGGGAAGCTGTCAAAGCATTCGGGTTTTCTCGTTCAGTTTAAAGAATACTATGGCGAATAGATATTGCCTATTGTTGTTCTTGGTTTTCTAGGGTTGAAGTAGAAGTAGCAAAAAAACACGATAGCCTTTTAGTACCAGTGCTGCTGTGTCTTCCGATGGCTATTATCGCACAGACTGACATTACAGAAGTGGGACCAAACCATCATCTCTCAAGTCAAACCTCAAGCCAATGCTCAAGCCAAAAAGGTTGAATTTTTAACCTTCTTCTTCTTTTTTAAGGATTTTTTTCTCTCTTTTTCTCTCCAATTGTATCTGGCCAATTACCCCACTCTTCCAAGCCGTCTTCCCATCCGGCTTCCCATCCGCAGACATGGCCAATTGTGTCTGTAGGGATGCCAGACTAAGCCGGAGGTAACACGGGGATTCGAACTGGTGATCCCCATGTTGGTAGGCAACGGAATAGATTGCAATGCCACCCGGACGCCCAAAAAGTTTGATTTTAACCTTTTGCCTGCTTCATCTCTACCACAGCGAGTCAAGTAAAGTCACAAGTGGATTGTTTTTGGCAGAAAGTAGTCAAATCTGATCTCAGAATTAGCGTATGGAAAAACTCCACCAGTCTCTTAGGTCCTAGCTATTGTCGTAAAGCCAAACAAGAAGCAAGGCTTAACATTATACTGTAGCACGTCACAATCAGGGTCATACAATCATTCAAAATATCCTGCAGAGCTATATAATATCATTGTAAAAGCCCATAAATGATACAAAGTGTGCTTACCTAATTTTAATTTTGTCATTTTATTATTATAATTTGTATCAAAGCACCGACTGATATCATAAACAGGCTGTAAACATCAAGGGATGGTTTCAAAATGCTTAGATCATTAAAAGATGTATTAAATTCTTATGAACTTGTTATAAAAGATGTCTGCAATATTTGTGTGTGTGTGTGAGTGTGTGTGTGTGTTTCTGTGGTTAAAGAGCCACGTATAGCATATTACACAAAACTTGTGTATGGGGGTTTCCCAGTGGCTAACACATGATCTAGTACAACAACGTGCATGGATAAACAGTGATGGCTGCCACACACCAGGAGAGGAAATCCTGTTCGGAAGCTTGGCAGAGACTCGCCAATGGAAAACATGATCTGATGGTGTGAGGGGTTAACAGATTCAACGTGAATCACCCTGATTGACTCACAAACCAGTCTGAGTCTGCTGAGTGGGTACTAGGGCTGTGTCACGTCATATTGTTCAAAATAATATCGGCATAATTTTCTAAATTATGAAGCCTTTTCTGATCACGATAACAGGTCGATGAGTGGCATGCAACACTATACCTGAACTTCATAAGAGTCTGAAAAGGCTTTTCAGCCTATCCACCATGGAAGCCAGTGGGCGACCATGAAGAAGTACTGAATCCCTGAGACAATTGAGAGAATGGTGGATATATTCTATAAAGACTTCCTGTGTGCAGTAGAAGATCAAGGAGAGATATGTGAGCGGTTTGACATCAAAACCGAAGTCAAACAAGGATGAAATATGTCAGGATTTTTGTTCTTGGTTGTTGTAGATTGGGTAATGAGGAGAGAAGTTGGCCATGGTGAGAATGGTATAAGGTGGAATCTCAACTCAGAACTTGACAACCTGGACTTTGCGGATGACGTAGCGCTACTCTCCTCTACCGACCAGCAGATTCAGGATAAAACGACAAGACGGGATGAAGAAGCCAGATAGGTAGGACTCAAGATAAATGTAGAAAAGATGAAAGTGATCAGGATTAATGCAAGAAACGAGGAAAGGATTAAGATTGATGGACAAGACATTGAAGACATAGTTGTAAGGAGGGAGGTGGTATGAAGGACCTGAAGAACAGACTCCCAAAAGCCAGGGGTGCATATCAACCTGGAGCTCCAACAACATCTCAAGAAGAACAAAGCAGAGACTGTATAAAACACTGGTGGTGCCGGTCTTGCTATATGGGAGACATGGAAAATGAACAAAGGAGACAACAAATCTGTTGATGTGTTCCATAACAGGAGCCTACAAAGAATCCCCCGAATTCCCCTGTAAGACCATGTCAGTACTTGAGAGGTGCTGGAAAGAGCTGACATGAAGCCGCTGAGTGAGGAAGCGAATGGCGCCAATGGAAGATGATCGGACATATACTAAGGCAGGACCAAAACAACGACTGCAACATAGCAATGACCTGGACACCAGAGGGAAAAAGAAGAAGAGGCAGACCGAAGACTATCTGGAGGCACACAGTTGAGAAAGAAAGAGAAGAAGCGGGCTGGAAATCATGGAATGAGGTATGGACTATAGCGGCTGACTGGTAAAGGTGGGAATGCTCTGTGAAGGCCTTTTGCGCCACGCGGGAAAAAGAAGATAGGTAACACGTAACATATCACAGTATTGACAATATTGCGGCGTGATGACATGTTGACGCATTGTCATAGCAGGCGTGATAACAATATAATATAAGAACAAGCATGTTAGCGTGCTCTGTTCAGGAATTAGTTCCTAAAAAGGGAGCTACTTCTCTTGTTTGGAAGTGGTTTGGCTCCAAGAGGTCAGACCTGCAACAAACAACAGTAATTGGCGTAAACACAACAAATTTGTTTCACCACCTAAAGCAGAAGCAGCCATATGTGAGTACGAAGAAAGTCAAAATTTGCGTGAGGAAGAGAGGCGGGCAGCTGATGTGCGGCCTACACAAAGCAGGCCAGTGACGCTGATCCATGTAAGCATAGCTGGAGCATTCGCAAGCTGCATGCCCTATGAGCGAAAAAGCTAACGGCGGCGTGACATTACCGAAGCGGCTACATTTTGTCTAGCTAAGGATATGATGCCAACACAACAAGAGAAAAAGAAACACTTTAAGCGACTTATTAAAAAACTTGATCCAAGATATAACATCTCAACAAGAAAATATTTTTCAAAGACAGCTCTGCTGTCAATGTACATGAAGTGTCGTGGTCGTCCGGCAGCTACTCTTATCTTCAGGTGAGCACTTTCCCTCAACCACGGATTTGTGGTTGGGTCGAACGTCGGTTTCTTTTTCTTTTTTTTAAAATTTCCCCCTTTTTCTCCCCAATTGCTCTTTGGTTAATTACCCCATTCTTCCGAGCCGTCCCAGTCGCTGCTCCACCCCGTGTCGATCCGGGGCATGCCTGCTCCAATACACGTGGAGTCGCCAGCCGCTTCTTTTCACCTGACAGTGAGGAGTTTCGCCAGGGGGACGTAGCGCATGGGAGGATCACGCTATTCCCCCCAGTTCCCCCTTCCCCTCGAACAGGCACCCCGACCAGCCAGAGGAGGCGCTAGTGCAGCAACTAGGACACACACCCACATCCGGCTTCCCACTCACAGACACGGTCAATTGTGTCTGTAGGACGCCCGACCAAGCCGGAGGTAACACGGGATTCGAACTGGTGATCCGCGTGTTGGTCGAACTTCAGTTTCTGTTTACATTTGCACGTAGAATTTGAGGTCATTTTTTTCGGTGACACTATATATGTTTTAGACACTACCAAACAGTGGCAGGTCAAATTAATTGAAGTTATTATTTATAAACTAAATTATTAACTATTATATATACTATACACACACACACACACATATATATATATATATATTTAGTGAAGTTTTTACTGAAGGGAAACACTACTGTGCCTATACTTTTATGTATACACTTCAATGTTAATTGTTCAGTATTACATTTTTTCATATCATGAATAACATTATCGCAAAAATACCTTGAAATATCATGATATAATTTTAAGACTATATCGGCCACCCCTATTTGGTACCTGATGAATAAACAAGCTGTGGTGTGTGGGAATCAGGGATTTGTTATATGAGTGGAAACTGCCAAAAGCCAATTAGGTTCGAGTTTATAGTCAGCTGTGGCAAAAGTAATGAAGCGAAAGCACATATTAACAACAACAATTAGTTTATCTATCTTTTCATCTGGCGATCTTATCAATTTGTCATCTATTTTTTACACACCTCAAACTACTTTTCAAATTTTGAATTTTAGAAGTCTTGTATCATGTCCCTGGCCAAGCCAACTCAATTCCCATGTGCATTGTTTCCCCTCTCAAGTTCAGCTCTCATTGGCTGTTGCCAGTCTTCCAAATATATGTGGCATTTTCTGATATCACTCTATAGGGTTTGTCCAGTTTCTTGCCCCTAAAACCATCCATCCATTATCCAGACCGCTTATCCTGCTCTCAGGGTCACGGGGATGCTGGAGCCTATCCCAGGAGTCATTGGGAGGCAGGTAGGGAGACACCCTGGACAGGCCGCCATCGCACAGGGCCAACATACACACTCACACACATTCACACCTAGGGGCAATTTAGTACGGCCGATTCACCTGACCTACATGTCTTTGGACTGTGGGAGGAAACCGGAGCACCCAGAAGAAACCCACACAGACACAGGGAGAACATGCAAACTCCACACAAGGACAACCTGGGACGACCCCAAAGTTTGGACTACCCCGGGGCTCGAACCTAGGACCTTCTTGCTGTGAGGCGACTGCGCTAACCACTGCACCATCGTGCCGCCCCCTGAAACCAAACAAATTTTAAATAATCTTGAGGCATGCCTGCAGACAGGAACTAGATAGAGAGCCACAAAACCAATATTTGACACGAGAAGATTAGCTGTCAGTGCTGAAGCTCCTCTTTTTGCTGAGTCAGCAACGAATATTGATCTCTTCTGAATTCAGGCCGTCATTGATACTGACCTAGAATTAGGATAGAGGTTGTTTTAGAGTCTGTGCTTGTCTTTTTACCTTCTTCCATGTTGCCAATGTATGACACGAGTCAGACTATTGTCCGACTCGTGTCAGTCAACTCCCCATTTCTGCAATACAATCTACATCTACAATCTGTGTCCCGTGGGTCCAAGGACCACGGCGCTGCCTGGAGTTGCGGCCGAGGAGGAAACACTGAGGGCGGTCTGACAGGACGCAGAAGCGGCACAGGCTAAGCTAACTGCTAGCCCACGCAGACCGGCAGTTCTGACAGTCATCCTGGCCTTCGCTCTCTTGTACAGTGTTTTTGATGTGTTAGATATATGTGGTTTTGTAGGGTTTTTTTTGTAGTTTGGATATATATGTTCTTGTAGTTGTAGTACTTTGGATATACACTCACTGGCCACTTTATTAGGTACACCTTGCTAGTACCGGGTTGGACCCCCTTTTGCCTTCAGAACTGCCTTAATCCTTCATGGCATAGATTCAACAAGGTACTGGAAACATTCCTCAGAGAGTTTGGTCCATATTGACATGATAGCATCACGCAGTTGCTGCAGATTTGTCGGCTGCACATCCATGATGCGAATCTCCCGGTCCACCACATCCCAAAGGTGCTCTATTGGATTGAGATCTGGTGACTGTGGAGGCCATTTGAGTACAGTGAACTCATTGTCATGTTCAAGAAACCAGTCTGAGATGATTCGAGCTTTATGACATGGCGCGTTATCCTGCTGGAAGTAGCCATCAGAAGATGGGAACACTGTGGTCATAAAGGGATGGACATGGTCAGCAACAATACTCAGGTAGGCTGTGGCGTTGACACGATGCTCAATTGGTACTAAGGGGCCCAAAGTGTGCCAAGAAAATATCCCCCACACCATTACACCACCACCACCAGCCTGAACCGTTAATACAAGGCAGGATGGATCCATGCTTTCATGTTGTTGACGCCAAATTCTGACCCTACCATCCGAATGTCGCAGCAGAAATCGAGACTCATCAGACCAGGCAACGTTTTTCCAATCTTCTTTTGTCCAATTTTGGTGAGCCTGTGCGAATTGTAGCCTCAGTTTCCTGTTCTTAGCTAACAGGAGTGGCACCCGGTGTGGTCTTCTGCTGCTGTAGCCCATCTGCCTCAAGGTTCGACGTGTTGTGCGTTCAGAGATGCTCTTCTGCATACCTCGGTTGTAATGAGTGGTTATTTGAGTTACTGTTGCCTTTCTGTCAGCTCGAACCAGTCTGGCCATTCTCCTCTGACCTCTGGTATCAACAAGGCATTTTCGCCCACAGAACTGCCGCTCACTGGATATTTTCTCTTTTTCGGACCATTCTCTGTAAACCCTAGAGATAGTTGTGCGTGAAAATCCCAGTAGATCAGCAGTTTCTGAAATACTCAGACCAGCCTGTCTGGCACCAACAACCATGCCACGTTCAAAGTCACTTAAATCACTTTTCTTCCCCATTCTGATGCTCGGTTTGAACTGCAGCACCTCTCTTGACCATGTCTACATGCCTAAATGCATTGAGTTGCTGCCATGCGATTGGCTGATTAGAAATTTGCGTTAACGAGCAGTTGGACAGGTGTGCCTAATAAAGTGGCCAGTGAGTGTACGTTTGATGTTTTGTTTTTTTTAAATTATTATGAAGCATGGCTGTGTCTTAAACTGTCATGAGCTCTGAGCAGTCAATGATCTGTAATGTAGGATGAGTTCAGTAGCAGCTGATAAAATCTCAGTCACACAGTCATCAAGGACACTAATAATGTAATGACTGTGATCGCTGCACAAGCAATGATTTCCTCTCTCTTTTGCTTTATTTATCACTTGACGAATACACACATGCGCGCACACACACACTCTCTCTGTATCTCTTTCTCACACACACAAATACAAACACACACACACACACACACACACACACACACACACACACACGCAGGCCAACAAATTCTTGCATGTGAGCACAGAGACACACGCAAACAATTTACTCAAAGTCAAAATATATACACACTTGGACCCGCACTGCATAATTCACGCCAGTAGTACATTTGTTTCGGTTGCTCTCTGTCCCACACTTTATTCACAGCCGCTCAGGGTTGTCCACCCCATAATTTCATTTTTGGTTAGCTTTTATCATTTTTCGCTTTCTTTTTTTCACCCCCTTTTTCTCCCCTGCCTTTTCTTTTCTCTTCTTTGATTGTGGGTTGTCTGTGTGGTTATCCAGTTCGTATCTCTCCCCTCTCCCCTACTTGAGCTGGGTGACAATTACAGGCTTTCAAACTGAGTGGAGACGCTCATCAACTCATCTATAATCTGAGGGGACCCCTGTCACAAACATGTGCACACACACCCACACACACACGAACATGCATGCAAGCCCATCCTCATACACTATACACATGCAGACAACAAACATAAAGCATGCATGCACACACACGTACACATGTAGACATGGAAACACACATTGAAACACACACTCCACCCCCACACGTCCCCTACCGTTCCTACCTCATGAGAGTGGAGCGAGTGAATCCAGAGGCACGGCAGACAGCGAGACAGACAGACTCACAGACATATCATTATCCCAGCCTTTCCAGCGGGGATGGGATGTCTAACGACAGCAAGGGCTGGAGACCATGCTAGCTACCGGTCCCATGGTACACCCGGCCCTCCCTGCCACAACCCTCTGCATACTAAAGGAGGCCTCGACACCCATTCATGTTGTAAACCCATCTGTGCCCGCAGCATCATCTCCCCGTACCTGCAATGTTGGTCTTTATTACCTGCAGGTGAGTCTAAAGTTGTTGTTGTTGTTTTTTTTTTTTTTTTACCAATCTTTGAGTAAAGAGAAAGAACTGTCTGTAATAACACATTTCCATGAGGGATGGATTTCTGCTGTGGCGAGTTGCATCCTTTTGCTTGTTTAGCAGGTTTTAATGGTACAGAGGAAAACACTCGTGTCTGAGAAAAATTGCCTTTTTTTTCTTTTCTTTTTTTTAACCATCAGCAAGCGTAACTCCATTCTTACTCCATAAAGCTTCCAAGACCACTATGGTCACAAAACGCTTTTCCTTTCCCCGTCCCCCCCCCCTTTCTCCCCACTCTCCTCCTCTTCTGGTGTAGCCCCTCTCTGGAACCAAACAGGAAGGGTGTGGTGCTGAGGTGGCACACCAGGGTCGCGACCTGGCCTCCCTCCCGTCATTAGAGCCTCCAGCTGGGCCAGGACTTCCGTTGATGTGGTCCACCGAGGAGGGGAGGCAGGGGAGGGACATCCCTTTAATTGTACCCTAGGTCATAGTGAAAGGAATGTCTGAGGTCTGAGGCCTTGTTACACACACACACACACACACACACGCACACACGTTAAAACACATATGCACTCCCTCTCCGTCTCTCTCCTCTTGTTTCTCCCTCTCTCCTTCTCCTCCGTCTCTCATTGTCTGTTCACCTCCCATGCACCCACCCCTGCGGAGAGGGCCACTAATTGGCACATTGGCTGCCAGTGTGGGTGTGGAGGGAATGTCAGAGTGCCACGCCGTCGCAGGGAACCCACAGACATCTCAAGAGCATTACGGGGACCCTTGGGAGGAAGAGGAAAAAAGAAGAAGAGCACCCTACTCCTACCCCCCCCCCTTGACCACATCACACTTAAAAAAAAAAGTTAATAAATGGTAAATGGACTGCATCTTGTATAGCGCATTTCTAGTAGTAAGACCCTACTGAGGGAATTAAGCGCTCAGTTTTTAGTCCATTTATTCGAGCCGCTCGGCTGATATTCATTCAGCATATTGACAAGTTTATCATTTAATTTTCTTTTTTAACCATTTAATTTTGGAATGAGAATCGGTTATAGACGTCTTGTTAGGCGGGCGAATTTCTCTTTATTTTTGAAACACCAGCAACATAATCATTTGCAGCATTCATGTTAAGGAAAAGTACACAGCATGCGGCCAAAACCAAGACTCCATCCTCCCATAACATTATGTAGAGGAAGAAAAAATGTGATCCAGACCATATAGAGCTGACAGTCCAGTTTTTTTTTCTTTTAACCAGGCAGATGAATAAAAGCCCTGTTAGAAACAACCGTTTCATGGCGGCGAGCACTTTCATAGGCCCCCGTCCCCATCTCATTGACTACTCATGAAATTGTACTTTGGAGTTTGTGTTTTCTCTACATTTTTGTTTGATTATATCACTGTTATCTCATAATTTAGTTTATAGTTAGCTCATAGTTCATATAGCTCACAGTTTATCTCATAATTTTGACTTTTTATATAAAAATCATGATTTTTTATCCCATAATTTTGACTCACCGTGAGCATTTTCTTTTTACTGGTAGAAATGGGCTTCCATATATTACTTTTCCTGCATGAAAAATAAAATAACATATTAAGCACCCATCCTGACAAGACATATTGACAAAAATTCTCTGCTGGGTATTAGTGACTAGCAATGTTAAAAGGATATTGCACCGTCCCCTGGGGTCCATTACTTAATATTCAATGTTTAGTTTGTGGAATTAAAGAGGTTTTTTGTTTTGTTTGTTTTTTTTTGCTTGGAAATTGATTGAACGATTTCTTAATACAAGCACAGCCAGTATGTTAGAGTTAAATATGGATTCAGATGTATTTCAATGCTGTTAGGGTATATTTAAAGACTGTGTGCTCAAGTTGTTTTTGACCAGCGGATCAAAATAGATGTTTATTTTGAGGTATGGTGGGATCCAGAAGCTGTGAAGCCAAGCAAGAATCCAGTCTAGAAATCCACTTGGACTTCAAATCACGTGTCTTGAAAGAAAATTCACTATGGGACATAAAAAGAGACACTAGTAATTACAAAACATATGGAGACTCATCTAATTACACAGATCAACAGTTTTCGAGTCCTCTTCACCTGCTGCTCGGAATTGCAAAGCCTGTCACTCCTCTCTCCTCTCTCTCTCGCTCTCTTTGTTTTTCCTTTGTATGGTTACAGGAAAACCAACTTACGGATTATCTGATAAGAGTGGTCCGCAGACAAAGTTTGCCATTTCATGCAAAACAGCACGTGCCCGCCTCAGAGGGACAGCGGACAAACCCGGTCTTATAAACACACCAACTCAAGGTCACCACCCAACAATGGCCGTCCTACGATATGTCTGGGACCGAGAGCTGGGTGGTAGATGGTGGGGGGGGAGATATAAAGACAAAAATAGACCGGTGATGATGAGGGCTGCTTGGAGTGGGTGGGTGGGTGTATGGGAGTGGGTGGCTATTGGTGCTTTAGGAGTTGTGGTGAGCGGAGGCGCAGGCGGTGGGGTTGGGGGGGTGGAGTGGGGTGGCGAAAGGAGGGAGGGCAGGTCAGGGACTGATAGCCCACAGGACTTGCAAAGCCTCAGCCTGTGTAGCTCGCAGCCAACTTTCCAGTCAACACATGACTCAGTCAGCAGAGATGCGCCCGAAATAAATGGCTTCCCTGTTCCAGGCGGGACCACACCCTCTCGTGGTTTCTTAGAGGGCAGCGTGGGTAGGCTGGGTGACCGCCCCTCTGGGGTTTCTGGGGCCGGCGATGGGGGCCGAGTTGGGGGAGGTGGGGGGTGTAGATAGAGATGGAGAGAGAGAGAGAGAGAGAGAGAGAGAGAGAGAGAGAGAGAGAGAGAGAGAGAGAGAGTGTGTGTTGGCGGGGGTGGTGGTGGGGGCTAGAAGGATGGGGGTGTGTTTGAGATCCCAAAATGGTAACATTAGGGTGAGGTGCTGGCAACTCCTCAGTCTTCTCATTGTTTATTGTTTACCCGCAATGTAGACTTGTAAACAATGGCACGCCCTCTCTCTGGGCTGTCAGCGGCCAAGCCTGGAAGCGACAGCTGACCCCTAAGATCAGGCTGTGGGCAGAGCCGCCTCGGTCCTTCACCCTCAGCCTATTCCAACACTTCTCCGGGCCCCAGCGGAAAGACTGGCCCATCTCACTAGCTCTCTCTGTCTCCTCAATTTATGTTCTCTTTCCTCCCCACTCCACACTGTCAATATTCTCCTGTCCCTCCTTCCCCTTTTCTTCCTGCTCTCCCCTCCCTGTCGTTGGACGCCGTACATATGTGACAGTCATCTGTTGACTTTCTAAAAAAAGAGCGCTGAACGCTAAAGCAGAGCTCCACACGGTTCCTGACAGAACACCAAGTGGTTTGGCCAGCGAGGGGTCTGAAGCCCGGCGACATTTACCCCCGTCTTTTTTTATTTTCTCTCTCGTTTTCTCTCTCTCCCTCTCCTTCTCTCTGTGTGTCTTTCTCCTTCATGCACGTACGTGTACGTGTCTCCACCCTCAACAGATCTCGTTACCACTCGAGTGTCATCTTTATTAGTACTCTCGGTGAGTCAGAGGACTGACAAGAGGGAGCCGGGAGTCGGTCTTTCATTACCCCTGGCGACGAAAGTGTCATTCTCCTCATCTATTATTTATGTTCTCTTTAATTTAACCAGGTAGAAGTGGCCTCGCGACTCAACGCTTACAGATACAATGAGTCAACCCAGCAAGACAAACACGAATTGGGACATTTTTTTTTCTCCCCCCAGTTTTTTTTTTAAACTGTTTCCATTGAGGCGCTCTGCTGACTGGCTGGATAGACAGAGAGGATATGTTCTGCACAAGACTTTGAAAATTAAATGTTCAAGTGCCATCCATTAAAACATGTACTGTAGATGTCAAGGAGATCAGAATGTTGCCGGATACAAACTTGCGGTCCCTGCCTTTTAGAATTTAGAACAAAGGCTTAATGCTACCGCTCATGTAGTGTACACGTTACTTTGTTACACACGTTTTAAAGTTATTCTCTGCCTCGTGCTTGAAAAGAGAAAATGCTAATCATCTCACAATTAATTAGATTATTATGATAAGATTGTTGTTTTTCTTTCTGTTTGGTATTGTGTGTGTGTGTGTGTGTGTGTGTGTGTGTGTGTTTCCCCCCCCCCTCCAAACAGTTTTGAATGTGCTCAGGGAAAAAAAACTCTTTAGGGAGAACCACCTTGCCTGCATTAGATAAAAAAGATCAAACTGAAAGCATACTCCCTTTAATCCACACACACATGCAAGCGCACACATACACAAACACACACACACACACACACACACACACACACACACACACACACACACACACACACACACACACACACACACACACACAGTGTAAACACACGCACAATTTACACTCCCAAGCACCAAAAACACACACACTGACTAAAGCCTCTAGGAGCTCCAACTTTGCAAAGTTGGAATGATAAGAAGAACAAGGAGAACAGGAGAGAGTGAGTCAAAAGAAGAGGGAAAGAGGAAAGAAAAAAAAAAAAACATTACATCTGCTAGCCTAGAATTAGAGCGTGAATGTATTGTCATTCAGCTGAGTGTTGCAAACTCCAGGTTGCCTCACACAAACCGGGACGTCTCCCTCGCCGCCTTTTCCCCCTGAGGACGAGGTGCGTTTGGGGAGATAATTGACAAGTCCCCTGGCATGCAGAGAGGGAATGAGCGCCACACTCAACGAGTCACACTCACACAAAGCTTGGCGCAGGGAGTGTGTGCACATCAATGTATACAGTGAAAAAAAACCCCCAAAACAGACAGGAAGCGTGTGTATGAGTGTGTGCGTGCACTTGTGTGAGTGTGTGCACTTGTGTCCACGTGCACCCATGCTGTGGATGTGTGTTTATCAGAGCGGGGTGAGGGGTGGTGTGGATAGGGTGATTATTCCTTTCTTTGTGCGCCATAATCCATTTCCGTTAGGCTTGAAAGAGCACCTAGAAGTAATGAGAGATGAACCCGAAAGAGCCAGGCACCACAAAAACGGTTCTGAGGAAGGCCTAGTCTCCTATTCTCTCTCTCTCTCTCTTTCTATGCATTTATCTCTCCCTCGCTATCTATCCCCCCCTTCTTCTGTCGCGCCATCATTGTGGAGAACTTCAGCATCTGATAAATAACTGTTCTGTATAAGCTTCACCTTCTTCTTCCTCTCTCCATTCTCGAGCTATAAGTCGGAATTGTCAGATCCAGCGTACCAGATACACCTGCTAGATGAGATGAACTGCTGGTGTTACGGCAACGTACCAGCGCAAAGTTCTGACAGTTCCTGGGAGAGGTTCTGTTGAGTTGCAGATTAAAAATTTCGCTTTAGGGGCGGCATGGCTCAGGAGGTAGAGCGGTTTCGTGTAGTAATTGGAAGGTTGCCGGTTCGATCCCCAGCTCCTCCAGAGAGCAGGTCGAAGTGTCCCTGAGCAGGATGCTGAACGCCTAACTGTTCCTGATGAGCAGGTTGGTGTCTTGCATGGCAGCCTCCGCCATCAGTGTATGAATGAGTGTGTGAATGGGTGGATGTGTGGTGTGCACTGTAAAGCACTTTGAGCGGTCAGTAGACTAGAAAAGCCTGTATAAATGCAGTCCATTTACCATTTGTTCAAAATGGCCTGCCCATAATCTTAATCAACTATGTATGTTTGAATCTGCAAAAATGCCTCTCAAATATCCCATTAAAACACACTTTTTAAAAAACTTCATTTTACTTTCAATCAATAAAAAAGTAGATAAATTAGAAAAATAATTAAATAGAATCTAAATAAATTAAATAGATTAAAAAAAAAGGATGAATAGATAAATTAGGCCCTGTGATGGCCTAGCGGCTTGTCCAGGGTGTCTCCTGCCTGCCGCCCAATGACTGCTGGGATAGGCTCCAGCATCCCCGTGACCCTGAGAGCAGGATAAACAGTTTGAGTAATGGATGGATGGATAGATAAATTGATTGTTTAATCCTTTAACAACATTATAGAGACATTGAAACTTGCAGAACAAGTTTTTTTTCCTACGTTTTGTCCTTTTTTGTTTAATCTGTAAAAACGAGAATACACAGACAAATGACTGTTCATCAATGATGCGTTGTCTTCATTTCCAAGCACAAGGCTGTCGGAAAGTCTAAACCATAATACATTACTGAGAGTAATGTATTCATGATTATTGATAATACCCTGGAGTTATTTTGAATGAAATTGAGAGAAATTATGTCTGGTCAGAAAAAGCACCTCTTAAAAGAAGATTCCCTAACAGTAGATTCGGGAGAAGTAGCTGGTGCTCTAAACTTTCTGAGAAATTCAGCCACATATGTAACACATAGTGGCCACAGTGAAGCTTTAAATAAGAAAATGTTCTCATCCACTTTTACTTGGTCAGGATTTCTGCATGGCCATTTCGTGTGATTTATTTCATCGTTTTATACCTCACATGAATTGTGCAAAAAGAAACTACCTTGCATGTTACGAGCGTTTCCCCAAAACTCATATTACTGAGAATGTTCAACATTCATAAAGCTTCTTACCAGAATTCCCAGAGGGGCACTTTTAGCAGCTAATGTCATTGTAACTGGTGTGGTAACTGGTGTGAAGTTTACCAAAAACACTCCGGTCTATTTTAGAGTGCAGACAGCATTAATGGAACTAGGGGAAAGGGAGAATCCGGTCAGACATGACATTAAAGGTAATGTGGGGCCAAGTTCCTTAATATTGTGACTGGAACAGTAAATACTTCCCTTGTGCCCACACTGAGGAAGCTGGCATATCCACATTTGCCAGGGGACAAATTCATTCATCGGAAAAATAAGAACACGACATGAGACATATTCAGCAGATTACACACACACGCTACAGTTGTCCCCATGAACATGATGTGGGAAAATATGAATCAATAGTGGTCAACAAAAATTGTCAGTGGTAAGATAAATAAAAATGAGAATCCAGGAGTGGAGCATTTATCACCTGTAAGCTTGTTGGAGATGTATGGGATGCAGACTGTATAGAGACGGACTGTGCAGTGTGAATATGTGCACGTGTGTACGTATAGTATATGTGTGTGTGTGTGTGTGTGTGTGTGTGTGTGTGTGTGTGTGTGCATGTACGTATTGAAGGTGTCTGGCTGGGAGAGCTGGTGTTGGATCGGCCGGGGGAGCCTGGTCTGCTGCGGCTGTTGGGCCCAGGGACCACGGCACAAGGAAACACCAAGGGCAGTCTGACAGGACACAGAAGAGGGGCAGTTCAGTCAGTCATCCTGCGTTTGTGCTCTTGGACAGTGATTTATTTATTTTTGTAATTTGATATGTGTTCTTGTAATTTTTACGATATGTGTTTTTGTCTTTGTGTTGCACTGCTGTGGGTTAGGGGAATTATATTTCATTTCATTTCATGTACTTACATAGATGAAATGAAACAACAAATAAAGTGTTCCTGATTCCTGATCTGTCTGTCCCTTTATGTCTATTTCACTGTACTTTTTTGTTTTTTCTTTGTCATGTATTATGTCAAGGGTGTCCGGACCGGGGGGGACAGAGGGGACAAGTCTCCCTCAATGTGGGGGTGAGGTGAAAAAGTCCTCCCCAATAAACAAGAACATCCACACTAGATATATGCATAAATATACATAATATTGGACATATACTTCCTGTATGTGCCAGCATTCATGTCATTCCCATCCCACAATATGTAAAAGTATTAGTTATTAACAACAACAACAAAAAAAATCCCCCCTCCTCCCCATGTCTTTGGTACTGGCAGCGGCCCGCTGAGACGTGGCAGTGGCACTCACAACTTTTCAAGGCAGCAACGATAAATCCTCCACTATTCATCATCACTCACAGGTTTGTATATTCCCTCACAAAGTGTACTTACCCATTTTTAAAAGATAAACATGTCGTTATGATGAAACCTGAGGTTGAAACATATATATTTAATTATGTAAATGTATTTTTGCTAACTCCTGTCAATGCTAGTCAATGAGCGGGAAGGCTAACGCTAACTTTAGCTAGCGGAGACGTTGTGATAGTCACACGCAAATAAATTCTAAAGGTTATAACGTTGATACGGAATGGGTTACATTAACCTCATTGTGAATACAATGTTTTATATAGCATTTACATTCATTTCAGAGTACTGTGTTTTGGTAGTTTAGTAACTCCATAATGTGTTGACCAACCACCATGATTTGCCTCAATGATGTACAGATGTCTAGGCTTTACGTTTTTTGTCTCAAATAACTTAACAATTGTTAATTTAGCTGCCGAAATTAAAAGAAAAAAGAAAATCTTGCGGGGGAGGCCTTATCATATGGCCATAAAACACGTTTTTCTTTGCTGAAAACTGTTGTAAAACGGCAGTTGAAAACATTTTTTTTTTTTACATTTTCCGGGGGAGCATGCCACCGGACCCCCCGACCGGGTTTTGTCCCCCCAATATAAAACTCTCGCCTACACCCTTGTATTATGTGCACACAAGCATATTATTACCATTCTGCATGTTTGTGTTGTGTGTGTATATGCATCTGTGCATGTGTGCATGCGTGTGGGTGTGTGTGTACATGTGTGCGTGTGTGTGCACATGCATAAGACAGAGGGCATGCCAGCAAAGAACTTAACAGTGAATTGAGCTGGCACTCTCACTCCGTCCGTTCCTGCTGTGTTTGCACCCACCCATTGCCTCTATTCTTTTGGCCCCCTGCAGAGGTCCCTGATTGCCGTGGAAACTGCACTTAAGAGGAAAATTAGGATTTGCCTCCCCCCTCATTTAAAAGTGTGGTTTAATTGGTTTCATTTATTAGAGATGTATATGCAAAATAAATATTACGCTGTCTGACTTAGGTGTGCATATGTTGTGTAGAGAGATAAATAACACTTAATTTATTCAAACTGTAATAATGCCAGACAAAATTAAGATGATAAAATCCTATCAGTGCCAAGGATGTATCATCTAAATTATTTTAAAAGGCAGCCATGCACAAATGGACAGATGCATGTAAGCAAGAGCATCTGCCAACGGCGTCATTAGGCCGGTGTGTCCGAGGCTACAGCCCCAAATGTTTTATGAATAGCTTCGGATCTAAAAAAAAAAAAATTACAAAAATAAAAACAATAAAAAATAGCCTCGGATCTATACTATACATGTGTCATGCCATTCCGATCATGCATTAGAGCCTCTGAAAATAATATCTTATTGATGAAAAACACAGGTACATTTTGGTTCCTCTGTGTTATTCAAGCACAGCTCTACTTCACACTACTTGGCACGCACACATTTTGTGTGAGCGTGAGAGAGAGAGCGAGCGAGCTGCACCAGTTACATGGTTATCATTATTGGCAGCTAGCTAATTCACTGAAGCCGGGAACAGACTACATGATATTTTTGTCTTTCATGATGGTCACCATGTCAGATTAGTCCATCATAGGTAGGGCCATACATTCTTGCCGTGTCTTGGCCGAGAGACTGGCAACACTATACGTATGACCCTAACCAATCATCGTATGCTGCCTTTCACGATCTTGCGCGAGTTCATAGGTTGTCGGGGAGAAAATGCTAATCATGGCTACGAAAGTGCTATGTGTGATGCTGGCAGTCTCGTGTTCCAAAATGAAAATGAAAATAAAGAAAAAAATGATTGTGGACACTGCTGCAGCATAGCTTAATAAGCTACACACCGGGTTGCTGCAGTACCTCCGTTATTTCTCACCAACATTTAGCCAATCATTTTTGACTATGTCATGGTACTGCCTCCAGGAAACATAAAATAGGCAGGGGTATTGTTGCCACTGCTCAACGAACCTTTCCTCGGTTTTGCCGTTCCACCTGTCAGCAGCAATAGCAGCATTGCTTTCTCTTTGCCATATTTACATATGTGCACCAGAGAGCACTCTGTCATCCTATTGGTCAACGGCAAGGAACACGTAAAAAGAGTTGTCAGACTAGTCAAGTCAATTTTATTTGTATAGCCCAATATCACAAATTACAAATTTGCCTCAGGGGGCTTTACAGCAACATCCTGTCCTTGGACCTTCGCATTGGATAAGGAACAACTCCCTAAAAAAATCCGCTTTTACAGGGAGAAAAAATGGGAAGAAACCTCAGGGAGAGCAACTGAGGAGGGATCTCTCCCCCAAGACAGACAACGTGCAATGGATGTTGTGTTTAATTTACAAAATAAACATTGAAAGAGGATAACAGAATTATAATGGAATTATAAAATATATGAAGAATGTGATGAGGAGCATGCCAAGCAGTGTCCAGACACCACCAGAACAGCTCAGGACCCAAGCCATGCGACCAGCATCACCATGTAGACAAAAGAAACAAAAAACGAAAACACACTAGTCACATGTCTGAATGAGAGCATGATATAACACTGAAACAGGATAACAAAATTATATGAATTTATAAGATATATAAAAAGAAAATGTGATGAGGGGGATGGCAAGCAGTGTTCAGGTGGTGACCACAATCACCATGGAGACCTGGGAGGAGGACAGGCTGCACGTGCACACAAGGGAGACTTACATCACACCCTTCACACACACAGAAGAAGAGAAAGAAGACATCATTCAGAGAGAGAAAAGACATGTGAGAGAAGAGAACAGTTTGCAATAGTCAATCGATATGCTATAATCTCTTCAGCAGAACAGTGCTTGGTAAATTCATTGAGACAGAAACCGACCTGCCATGCAATACAGGTTGTAAAGCACTTAAAGGCAACTAATTGTAGGCTAAGGCAAAAAGATAAGTTTCAAGGTTGGATTTAAAGGACTCAACAGACTCTGATTGTCTGATGGCAGCAGGCAAATTATTCCACAAGAATGGGGCTCGATAGGAAAAGGCCCTGTGACCAGCTGACTTCTTTTTAACTTTGGGTAAACACAGGAGCCTTGTATTTTGAGAGTGAAGAGCTCGAGATAGAATGTACGGTTTAAGGAGATCAGACAGGTAAGATGAAGCAAGCCCATTTAGGATTTCAGCTTTGACAAAAGTCAGCAGAAGCACCTTGAAGTCTGATTTAACATGGATGGGAAGCCAATGAAGGGAGGCAAGAATTGGTGTAATATGGTCAAATTTTCTAGTTTTAGTTAAGATTCTAGCTGCAGCATTCTGAACCATCTGAAGACTTTTAGTACTAGCATGTGGCAGACCTGAAAACAGAACATTACAGTAATCAAGTCTGGATGAAACAAATGCATGTATTAAGAGTCTCTGTGTCAGCCATGGCCAGGAAAGACTGAATTTTAGCTATGTTACGTAAGTGGAAAAAAGGCAGTCTTGGTGATTTCTTTGATGTGCTTATCAAAGGAAAGGCTGGGATCAAACATAACACCAAGATTTTTGGCTGCCACACTTTGTGAAACCACAGAATTGTTGGTTGTTATTGTCACTTGACAGAATTGGTGTCTGTATCCAGCAGGGCCAATGACCAGCATCTCAGTTTTATCCAAATTTAAAAGCAGGAATTTTGTGACATCCAATTTTTCACGGTAGCCAAGCAGGCCTATGAATTAGTTATTTGAGTATGATCATCAGCTCTTATAGGCACATACAGGTGAGTATCGTCAGCATAGCAATGACATTTATTCTATGCCTACGTATAATTTGGCCAAGAGGTGAAATATAAAGAGAGAAAAGTAGATGGCCAAGAACTGAGCCCTGAGGTACACCATATTTAACGTCTGATAATTTTGAAGTAATATTACTATAGCAGACACAATGTGTTCTTCCAGATAAGTAGGACTTAAGCCAAGAGAGAGAGCTAAGCCAGAGACACCAAAATTACAATTCAATCTTTCTAATAGTATACAGTGATTAATGGTGTCAAAGGCTGCACTGATGTCCAGTAGTAGAAGCACAGAAGTGGAATCAGAGTCCATAGCTAGTAGAAGATCATTCACCACTCTGGTCAGAGCAGTTTCAGTGGAGTGGACAGGCCCTGAAAGCCGATTGAAAATATAGATTGTTTTCTTCTACATGGGTAGAAAGTTGTTGATACACAACTCTTTCTAGCACTTTAGAAAACAATGGAAGATTAGAGACTGGTCGATAGTTATTAAGAGGCCCTGGATCGAGGTGGTTTTTTTTCAGCAGATGTTTAACCACAGCTGTCTTAAAACTGCTGGGAACAGTGCCATCACAGTATCACAGTTAGTGACAAACTAAAAATGTCTAGAATTGTAGGTCATGAATCAGAATCAGAATACTTTGTTCATCTCCAAGGGGAAATTGGGTCCTATTGTAGACACCCACGCTCTAGTAAAGAAAAAACTAAAAACTAACAAGATACAAGATAACAAGAAAATAAACAAATAGAAACAAGAAAAACAGAAACAAATAGAAATAAAAGATAAAATAAGAAATAGAAGTAAGAGCAAAATATAGAAACATATATGCACCATGGACATAACACCCTATCTATACTGCACTACTGCAGCACAAATAAAGCCCAACAGGGTAAAACAAGTCAAAGGGCCAGTCCAATGACCATTAACTCCGAGTGGCTGACACTGAGGGAGGAGTTGTAAAGTTTGATGGCCACAGGCAGGAATGACCTCCTGTGATGCTCTGTAGTGCATTTCGGCAGAATGAGTCTATTACTAAAAGTACTCCTGTGCCCGACCAGCACGTCATGGAGTGGGTGGGAGACATTGTCCATGATGGCACATAACTTCAACAGCATCCTCCTCTCAGAAACTGCCGCCAAAGAATTCAGTTCCACCCCCACAATGTCACCGGCCTTGCGGATCAGTTTCTTGAGCCTGTAAGTCCCATGAAAGGCCATAGGTCTTTAAAACGTTTTGCTGGTAAAGGGCCAAGTAGGCAAGTAGTTGGTTTACGACCTGACACGAGCTTAGTCAAAGCATCAAGAGAGATAGTCTCAAAAGCTGTATCAGGCAGCGACTAGGCAGTAATGCTGCATTCCAGACAACTCGGAAATTGAGTTTTTCCAACCTCCTATTAGAAAAGGCACTTGACATTAGGATGTGTTTTTCTTTTTCTTTTTTCTTTCTCTCATATGTATTTGATGTGTTTTCTTTTTTTTCTCTCTTGTTGTTCACAGTAGTTGAGAAGCCCATCTACCTCGACTTCATGGAGAAGCAGTTGTCTGATGTCACACAACAAAGGCAGCACCCATGGAGGCATACAATTTTAATGGTAAACCATCAACTGAGGCAACGTAAAGTATATTTGCCTGTATTTTATTACAATAATACATACTATTATATATTAAAACCTGTTCATTTAAACTGATGTCAAAATATGTTGACAATGTTATTAACTAGCTGGTTATGGTACGTAATCTCTGAAAGTTATCTCTGCATGGAAGTACCAAGGGCGTACACTTGCCAATAAAAACACCAGTTTGTCACGGTCAGCCATGTTTTTTTGTTTACATTTGGCGTCGTGCACCTGGAACGCTTGGAGGTCGGAAATTGAAATTCCAACAACAGGGAAATTCCGATCTCGGACTTTGAATGGAACGCAGCAATAAAATACAAAGAATTCTGACATGCTAGACTTTTCAACCCATACGCCACATCGCTGTTTTTCTATTGTGTCATACTACATGGGGTAAAGATGCCCGTTCATCATTCCCGACGTTCATAATCTGGCCCGACTCTAGAAATTGCCGGCAACGTCAAAATTGGGCTGAAATCGTGTAGCCTGATCCCGGCATATGGCAAGAGTTGGAGGCTGTGGATATAAGAAGCTTTTTCAAAAAGAAAAAGGACGAAGGCAACGAGGCACAGGCGAGGCTAGAGGAGGTGGAAGAGTTACCTCCTGTTGCTGTAGCAGCAGATGGTATACTCTGATATTGGTTGGTGTGTTCAAATAACTGGTTAAGTCTGTGTATAAAACACATTGATAAATAACATTTTTGATATAATTATCACAATTAAAAAGGAGAGAGCAGAGGAGATGAGGAGTGCGACAGACAGATGATTCACCAAACGGAGAGGTGAAGAAGAGGAGCGTATCAGATAGACAGATAAGACACAGAGTCAACACAGTTTGTCACAGTTCAAAACGAGCCATTGTCACTCAATTGAAGCAGAAGCTATGAGACCAGGTTTGGTCAATTTTCAAAATTGAACAAAGCCATGGCAACATACAATCTAGCATATGACTGCTTCATTAACGTCAAGGCTCTTATTTTTCCTTAGGGTTTTATTACTGCTACTGGAAATGAAAATAATAATGAAGTTAAATGAGAACTCAGACTGCATTCATTTCCTTTATTTTGATTTCCTGTTGTGAAAGCCAGCCTACGCACCTGACCGGAACCTTTTGGTAGAGCACCGTGTCTCACATCTTGTATTAATTTTACTCCGAAATAACTTGAAAATTGTGCAATTTATCGGGTGAAAATCTAAAGATTTCTGGGCTGGGCTGTGTCCCCAATGTTTCAAGACCTTAACAACGCCTCTGCACTGCAAACAATCACACACACACACAAACACACACACACACACACACACAAATGCACTTGCACATTGCCAAAGAAATGTCTTTTAAGAGAGACTCAAGTGTGCTGGGTGCAGATGTGGAAAATTACCACTCTCAACCAACCAACCACCCTTTGCACAATCAAGAGTGTAGTCTGTGGGCTTAGCGCAGGTATATTTATCGTTCATGGCAACTAAACTTATACACATACAGACATGCAGACACACAGAATCAAACACCACAAAACGTTTTTTTTTGTATACATATACTTTATATACAGTAAAATATATGTACAATACATGCACACTGTAAGCACAATTTTCTTGTATGTTCACATGTACTGTACTCTCTCTCTCTCTCTCTCTCTCACACACACACACACACACACACACACACACACACACACACACACACACACAATCACATACAGGCCACATACAGACGACTCTACCACTCCCTTATTCCTACCTCAGGGCTTTGCTTTTGTATATGGCGCCCCCTCCATTGGGCGACAGTGGTCAATGGTCACCTCTCTCTCACTGACTGATTCTGTGTTGAACCATAACCACACCATGACCACACGACGTCTCGGGGCCAGGTGAGCATGCCCACACCATCCAGGGCGCAACACAAACATCACTCCAGTCTTGTCCGGTACATACACATGGGGGGCAAGCAGCGAGCCGTGAGCGGTTAAAGTTTATTTCTGGATGTATTCATTACACAGTGAAAGGGTTGCAGTTGGGGCTAGGCAATTGTGGCGCCAGCGTGTGATTGTGGCAAGACAGCCTGACCGCCCGAAAATGGTTGAGCTAACAGTGACAGGAGGGAGTGCTGTAAGATGCAACGGGTTGCAGGCAAAGTTAACTCTCCTCACTAGAGCCACCAAATTTAGTCTCATCACTACCTCAGTCAACACACCTTTTAAATGATAATTTATCCCACTGAAACCTCGGTACACTGCTCGCTGATGAGTGACAAAAGCAGCAGAGAAATGACAGAGCGAGCAAGCAAGAGAGAGAGAGAGAGAGAGAGAGAGAGAGAGAGAGAGAGAGAGAGAGAGAGAGAGAGAGAGAGAGAGAGAATAGTAGAACACGAGAAGTCTGTCTGCCCTTCCATTATAACATCCACATCCAACATCCACACTGTAAAAACTTCAGAAAACAGCCACCAAACTATCCTTACAATTACATATTTATGCACAGGAAATAATGGACAAAAACTGCAAAGAAAGACAGAGAGGAAGAGACCGGGAAAAAGAGAGCTAGAGGAATGGAAAGATGCAGAAAGCGAACAGGGAAGAGAAAATGAGAGATGGATGACGTGAAAGACAGAGAGGTAGAGCGTGCGAGAGATAGAGAGTGAGTGAGTGAGTGAGTGAGTGAGAGAGACAGAGAGAGAAAGAAAGAGAGAGGGAGAGAGAGGGAGAGAGAGAGAACAGTAGAACATGAGAAGTCTGTCTGCCCTTCCATTATAACATCCACATCCAGCATACACACTGTAAAACCTTCAGAAAACAGCCACAAACCTGTCCTTACAATTACACATTGGTGCACAGGAAATAATAGACAAAAACTGCAAAGAATGACAGAGGGGAAGAGGCAGGGAAAGGGAGAGCGAGAGCAATGGAAAGACGCAGAGAGAAAGAGAACAGGGAAGAGAAAATGAGAGATGGATGAAGTGAAAGACAGAGAGGTAGCAAGAGAGAAATAGAGAGAGTGAGTGAGTGAGTGAGTGAGTGAGAGAGAGACAAGAGTGAGACAGAGAGAGAGCGAGAGAGTTTTAACAGAAACTTCATTCCTTTAGATAAGTAACCATGCTGAACCTCTGAACAGTGTGTTTGAGAGAGAGAGCAGTTTATTTGATGGCGCTATACATTTGAAATGGTGAAAAAAAAGTGCTCTTATCACCTTTGCCTTGCTGTGGCCCGTGTTGCTGAGGGTGTTTCACTCTGAGATGTTGTGTAGCTGTTTCGTGATGAGAACACCCTGAGGGAGACACAGCGGGACACGGGGTGTTAGGGTTCAGCTGTGTTTGCTTGCTTACAACCCGAGGAGAAAGAAACAGAGACATAAAATCAATGATGAGACGGTTAGTGGAGGTTTAAAAGGGAGCGTTTAGAGAGGATCCCTGGGCAGAAGGTGATGCGGTTGCAGCTTTGACAAAAGCATGTGATCCAACTCCCCACTAGAAGGGAACATGGTTTGCTATTTTGCGTGAGACCAAACATAGCAGGAGCGACTGAGCCAGCCGATGATTGAGTTTTGAAAATGTGTTGATGCATCTGCGGATATGTCTGTGAGGTAAAGGCTAGGGGTAGATGGTGTGCTAGGGGTAGATGGTGTGTGTCTGCCCCTCTGATTACAACAGGATGTATTCAGGAAACCAGTCATAATTTTCAAAGAAGGCTGAATCAGTTCATCTGGATACAACGTTTATTGACAGATATGTTTCATCACTCAACTAAGTGACCTCTTCAGTCTAAACTGACTGCAGGTATCCCCACCCACGACCGGAACCAACCACCAGTTTCATATGCAAATATGGGCGTGACCATTAACTAGAGTTTCAATGGCCATGCATATTATTCACAGAGGATTGAGGAATAGTTGCACTCCCAGCATTGTAAAATGGTGACAGATGTACTCTTAGCCCACCCCCCACCCCCCGTTCAAGGATGGTCGTCCCCCCTTAACAAACATTCCCAAATCCTCTGTGACTAGTACACATGGCCATTGAAACTCTAGTTAATGGTCACGCCCATACTTGCATATGAAACTGGTCATTGTTTTTGGTCGTTATGTCACTGTACTGTTTATACGGGTGGGGACACCTGCAGTCAGTTTAGAATGAAGAGGTCACTTAGATGAGTGATGAAACATTTCTCTTCAATAAACGTTGTATCCAGATGAACTGATTCAACCTTCTTTGATTTTCTTACCCGGATTATTCAGCATGCATAAAGACAGTCATGATTTTGTTATGAATAAACACTCACACCACTGTCATTAGTGGTATTCAGAGTTTATACATATACATATATATATATATATATATATATATATATATATATATATATATATCCATCCATCCATTATCCAAGCCGCTTATCCCAATCAGGGTCGCGGGGATGCTGGAGCCTATCCCAGCAGTCATTGGGTAGGGAGACACACTGGACAGGCCGCCAGGCCATCACAGGGCTGACACACACACACAACTACGGACAATTTAGTATGGCCGATTCCCCTGACCTACATGTCTTCGGACTGTGGGAGGAAATTGGAGAACCCAGAGGAAACCCATGCAAACATGGGCAGAACATGCCAACTCCACACAGAGGACGACTCGGGACGAACACCAAGGTTGGACTGCCCGGGACTCAAACCCAGGACTTTCTTGCTGTGAGGCAACCATGCTACCCACTGCGCCACTGTGCTGCCATATATATATATATTTATCACTAGCAGCTAATGAGTGTGCGACGCACAAAACAAGCTTGTACTGCTATGTATTAAACGTTTTTTTTTCCTACATCTATATTTACAGTGCATCCGGAAAGTATTCACACCCCTTCACTTTCCCCACATTTTGTTATGTTACAGCCTTATTCCAAAATTGATTAAATTCCTTTTTTTCTCATCGATCTACATACAATATCCCATAATGACAAAGCGAAAAAGGTTTTGTAGAAATTTTTGCAAATTTATTAAAACTAAAAAACTGAAATATTGCATGTACATAAGTATTCACACCCTTTACTCAGTACTTGGTTGCGGCACCCTTGGCAGCGATTACAACCTCAAGTTTTCTTGGGTATGAAGCTACAAGCTTGGCACACCTATATTTGGGGTATTTCTCCCATTCTTCTCTGCAGATCCTCTCAAGCTCTGTAAGGTTAGATGGGGAGTGTCGCTGCACAGCTATTTTCAGGTCTTTCCAGAGATGTTCAATGGGGTTCAAGTCTGGGCTCTGGCTGGGCCACTCAAGGACATTCACAGACTTGTCCCAAAGCCACTCCTTCGTTGTCTTGGCTGTGTGCTTAGGGTCATTGTCGTGTTGAAAGGTAAACCTTCGCCCCACTCTGAGGTCCTGAGCGCTCTGGAGCAGGTTTGCATCAAGGATCTCTCTGTACTTTGCTCCATTCATCTTTCCCTCGATCCTGAGTAGTCTCCCAGTTCCTGCCACTGAAAAACTTCCCCACAGCATGATGCTGCCACCACCATGCTTCACTGTAGGGATGGTATTAGCAAGGTGATGAGAGGTGCCTGGTTTCCTCCAGACGTGACGTTTGGCATTCAGGCCAAAGAGTTCAATCTTGGTTTCATCAGACCAGAGAATCTTGTTTCTCATGGTCTGAGAGTCCTTTAGGTGCTTTCTGGCAAACTCCAAGCGGGCTGTCATCTGCCTTTGACTGAGCAGAGGCTTCTGTCTGGCCACTCTACCATAAAGGCCTGACTGGTGGAGTGCTGCAGAGATGGTTGTCCTTCTGGAAGGTTCTCCCATCTCCACAGAGGAACGCTGGAGCTCCGTCAGAGTGACCATCGGGTTCTTGGTCACCTCCCTGACCAAGGCCCTTCTCCCCTGATTGCTCAGTTTGGCTGGGCGGCCAGCTCTAGGAAGAGTCCTGGTGGATCCAAACTTCTTCCATTTACAAATGATAGAGACCACTGTGCTCTTCGGGACCTTCAAAGCTGTAGACATTTTTTTGTACCCTTCCCCAGATCTGTGCCTTGATACAATCCTGTCTCGGAGGTCCACAGACAATTCCTTTGACTTCATGGCTTGGTTTCTGCTCTGACATGCACTGTCAACAGTGGGACCTTATATAGGCAGGTGTGTGCCTTTCCAAATCATGTCCGATCAACTGAATTTACTACAGGTGGACTCCAATCAAGATGTAGAAACATCTCAAGGATGATCAGTGAAAACAGGATGAACCTGAGCTCAATTTTGAGTGTCATAGCAAAGGGTGTGAATACTTATGTACATGCAATATTTCAGTTTTTTATTTTTAATACATTTGCAAAAATTTCTACAAAACCTTTTTCCCTTTGCCATTATGGGGTATTGTGTGTAGATTGATGAGAAAAAAAAGGAATGTAATCCATTTTGGAATAAGGCTGTAACATAACAACATGTGGGGAAAGTGAAGGGGTGTGAATACTTTCCGGATGCACTGTATATATATAAAAATCCAGTGAGTAAAGTAAATTCTTTATGAGACAGTACAAACCTGTTTTCATTCGGTTAGCACTTTCCCTACCGTTGAGTGTTTCTTTTAACAAAGTTTATATATCTATATAAGTTTTTTTTCCGAAACCGTCAATGGTGTTATGAGTGCTCAACTAATGAGGAGCAGAATATCAACACAGATACAGGAAAAAAGATTTTAATACATTGCTGTACAGGTCTGTTTAGTGCATCTCGCACTCATCAGCTGCTAATGTTTTTCTCACAAAGAATCATACAGTTACGTTGCCCAGTGTCACTTCCCTAATTTTGGTTGGACAGCAACCAATCAGATGGGGAAACATTCAAATTATAACAACCAATGGGGTAGGTACTTATGATGCACAGCAACCAGTGGAGGGGTAGAAAACATTACAACCAATGGGACTGGAGCTTGTTTTGAAAAGCATTTAGGGGCCAGAGCACCCTTATTTTTTTATAAGGGGCCAGGACACCCTTATATTTTTAATGCACGCCATTTCAACAGTGCCCTGGCCCCTAAATGCTTTTCAAAACAAACCCCAGTCCCATTGGTTGTAATGTTTTCTACCCCTCCATTGGTTGCTGTGCATCATAAGTAACTACCCCATTGGTTGTTATAATCTGAATGTTTCCCCATCTGATTGGTCGCTGTCCAACCGAAATTAGGGGTGTGACGCTGGGCAACGTAACTATGATTCTTTGTGGAAAAAAACATTAGCAGCTGATGAGTGCGAGACACACGAAACAGGCTTGTACTGCAATATATTAAAATCTTTTTTCCTGTATCTGTGTTGATATACTATACATATATATATATATATATATATATATATATATATATATATATATATATATATACACTACCGTTCAAAAGTTTGGGGTCACCCAAACAATTTTGTGTTTTCCATGAAAAGTCTCACTTATTCACCACCATATGTTGTGAAATGAATAGAAAATAGAGTCAAGACATTGACAAGGTTAGAAATAATGATTTGTATTTGAAATAAGATTTTTTTTACATCAAACTTTGCTTTCGTCAAAGAATCCTCCATTTGCAGCAATTACAGCATTGCAGACCTTTGGCATTCTAGCTGTTAATTTGTTGAGGTAATCTGGAGAAATTGCACCCCACGCTTCCAGAAGCAGCTCCCACAAGTTGGATTGGTTGGATGGGCACTTCTGGCGTACCATACGGTCAAGCTGCTCCCACAACAGCTCAATGGGGTTCAGATCTGGTGACTGCGCTGGCCACTCCATTACCGATAGAATACCAGCTGCCTGCTTCTGCTCTAAATAGTTCTTGCACAATTTGGAGGTGTGTTTAGGGTCATTGTCCTGTTGTAGGATGAAATTGGCTCCAATCAAGCGCTGTCCACTGGGTATGGCATGGCGTTGCAAAATGGAGTGATAGCCTTCCTTATTCAGAATCCCTTTTACCCTGTACAAATCTCCCACCTTACCAGCACCAAAGCAACCCCAGACCATCACATTACCTCCACCATGCTTAACAGATGGCGTCAGGCATTCTTCCAGCATCTTTTCATTTGTTCTGCGTCTCACAAACGTTCTTCTTTGTGATCCAAACACCTCAAACTTGGATTCATCCGTCCACAACACTTTTTTCCAGTCTTCCTCTGTCCAATGTCTGTGTTCTTTTGCCCATCTTAATCTTTTTCTTTTATTGGTCAGTCTCAGATATGGCTTTTTCTTTGCCACTCTGCCCTGAAGCACAGAATCCCGCAGCCGCCTCTTCACTGTAGATGTTGACACTGGTGTTTTGCGGGTACTATTTAATGAAGATGCCAGTTGGGGACCTGTGAGGCGTCTGTTTCTCAAACTAGAGACTCTAATGTACTTATCTTCTTGCTCAGTTGTGCAACGCGGCCTCCCACTTCTTTTTCTACTCTGGTTAGAGCCTGTTTGTGCTGTCCTCTGAAGGGAGTAGTACACACCGGTGCAGGAAATCTTCAATTTCTTAGCAATTTCTCGCATGGAATAGCCTTCATTTCTAAGAACAAGAATAGACTGTCGAGTTTCAGATGAAAGTTCTCTTTTTCTGGCCATTTTGAGCGTTTAATTGACCCCACAAATGTGATGCTCCAGAAACTCAATCTGCTCAAAGGAAGGTCAGTTTTGTAGCTTCTGTAACAAGCTAAACTGTTTTCAGATGTGTGAACATGATTGCACAAGGGTTTTCTAATCATCAATTAGCCTTCTGAGCCAATGAGCAAACACATTGTACCATTAGAACACTGGAGTGATAGTTGCTTGAAATGGGCCTCTATACACCTATGTAGATATTGCACCAAAAACCAGACATTTGCAGCTAGAATAGTCATTTACCACATTAGCAATGTATAGAGTGTATTTCTTTAAAGTTAAGACTAGTTTAAAGTTATCTTCATTGAAAAGTACAGTGCTTTTCCTTCAAAAATATGGACATTTCAATGTGACCCCAAACTTTTGAACGGTAGTGTATATATATATTCTTTTCATCTTTGTCTCATGCACTGTTCATTGATTTTATACTTGTGTGTTCTGATTGTGTGCACATTGATCATGGAGTGATTCCACACTCGATCTAAGACTTTCTCTGTCTGCTAACATGTCACTGGATTACTTGCCGACACATCATGTCATTAGCTGAGACATTTCAGTCCAAGTATGGAAACCTTGTGGCAAGACACATCTCAACCGCCCTTTTCCCAACTGATGTGCTCCATGTTGTTTCTTGTAGTTAACCTAAATAACAGCTTAGCGCAGAAACCTACGCTGCTGAGCGCAGCTATTAGAATTAACATCACAGTCGAGCAGTCATGACTAAGTTTTATGAGAATATCAAATAAGTTGAGTACACGCTATTATTGATCTGTTGATGAATAAATAAACATTTTATTTCATTTTTTTAACAGGGTTGATTTTGCATACAAAATAAAGATATACTGGGAGAGTGACGAAGAAAAAAGAAAGGGGACATGTTTCAAAATTTAAAGGTTTGTTTTATAGGCACTGTAAGTGCAGTTATACTAGAAATAATTATATAGGGGCATCCGGGTAGCGTAGCAGTCTATTCCGTTGCCTACCAACATGGGGATCGCCTGTTGAAATCCCCGCATTACCTCCGGCTTGGTCAGGCGTCCCTACAGACACAATTGGCCGTGTCTGCGGGTGGGAAACTGGATGTGCGTATGTGTCCTGGTCACTGCACTAGCGCCTCCTTGGGTCGGTCGGGGTACCTGTTCAGGGGGAATGGGGAACTGGGGGGAATAGTGTGATCCTCCCACGTGCTACGTCCCCTGGTGAAACTCCTCACTGTCAGAATCGGCTGGCGACTCCACATATATCGGAGGAGGCATGTGGTAGTCTGCAGCCCTCCCCGGATCGGCAGAGGGGGTGGAGCAGTGACCGGGACGTCTTGGAAGAGTGGGGTAATTGGCCAAGTACAATTGGAAGAAAAAAGAGGGAAAATAAAATACATATAGTTAGGTCCCAATTCCAGTTTAATATAAATATAATTACACTGGATAAGGTTAAATCAACAAAAAGTGGTATCTCTTTGTACCACTGGTGTCCACGGGTGTGTGCGTGTGTGTAATGTGAGTGGTTGTGTGGAAGCCCAGGTTTACCAGTCTTATGTGGTTAAGAAGAATGAAAAAAAAATCAAAATTATTCCTTTCTAAATCGGTGACAGCTCTTCATGGCATCAAATTTGATTCTGGCCTCTTAAAGCAAGACGTGGTTGAACGGAGGCTGTGTGATCTGAGGTTTGCGATGCCTCTCAAAGAGAATGTCTGAATGGGCCTTTTGATAAGAAAACAGCTTGAAGCCATCCCACACAGGCATGAAAACAGCATGCACCTCTCGTGTGAGAGCCAAACAGATTGGATGGGATGCGATGTTGGATCTTTTCCTATTACCCAATGAGCCAAGTGTGCAGAGTGATTGACAATGATTAACCATAAGAGGGTATGCTAGTGTCATTCCCCTAAACATATTTCTATGCGTCACTGTGTAGGAGGTTTTGGGCAGAGCCTGTCCATCATAACAGACAGGTTGAATACACAGTCCCCATCATGGGCAGGTCTGCACAGCTCCAGATCAAATTACTGTGCAACAGAATCCTGCGCTCTTTTTCATCACAAACTGGAGTTTTATGCAGCAACTTAGTACAGCAATAAAAAAGGTATTTTCACGATAAAATGTAATACCATGTAAGAATCCCATCATCTTTCCTTCCCTCCTGGAAGTTTCAACTTGGAATCTGTTGTGGAATTTTTGCCAAGTTGAGGAAAAAACAGTACTTGTTGACAGGTTGCTTGAATCATGATCAAAGCACCTGCCACATTGAAAACCTGAAAGAGGCGCCATTTGGTAGTTCACTGGGTCACTTGTTCTGTGTTGAGGAGAGGCAGCATGTGCCAAATAGTGCTTTCAATCAAACAGTGCATGCACAGAGAATACTACCAGCTTTTACATAATGGCTATTGAATGATGAAATAAACATTATGTCATTATTGATACACGCTTATCCCCTTCTAGAAAGTTCCTTTACAGTTTTCAGTTTTTGCGGTGTTTACCACCTAATAGACCGAGCTTTGTATCATTAAGAACTTGCTCTCTGTTACCTACTTAAGGATTATTAGCGACCTGCTGAGATCAGTGTGTGTGATGTGTTTCCTAATTGCAACTGAGCAGCACAATGGAAAAACTGAATTGAAGTGGTTATAGCAATTTCACACTCATCATATCTTTGTGTTTTGTAATCATTGTGTTACATGATGAAAATAGAGCCAAGTCAATTATTTCAAATCAAGAAATTATGCAGAGAGGTTACATAAAGGGAAATGTCAGCGTTGAGGTTTTTTATTTTCATTTCTACTGTATGTGCAAGTGTATGTCAATGGGTATGAAGTTCAAACCCAGTCACCGAGCTACCTGCCCTTGTACAATATAGAACTCCAAAAAAAAAGATTTAGCAAGCTGAAGTCTTATGCCGCTTTTTGCTCCTTGCAGGTATGGTATAAGCCCCTAGACAAGAATCCCAATGTATGTTGCAGAAAGAATTAATGGCTAAAAAGTTTTAATCACACCTACCGCTCATTATGAACCCACTTTTGTCCTTCTTGTTATCACACTGTTGCTGAGCTCACACACTAGGAATGAAGAAAAATAATAACAGTAAATTTCTGTTGTCATTGGATTAGATTGAATGATACATCTGTTCATGAAAGATAACATAAAAGATAAAAATAGTAATTTTGTTTCATACAACAGTAAAACTAGACAGAACAAAATGGTTTCCCACAAAAACACACAACCAACAGGCATAGCAAGGCTGGAGTGACAGGCTTGGATTTGACCAGGAAATGAGCATTGAATTGTTGTCAATAAAATCCATGCATTTTTTTTTTCTTCCAGCAAATCTCAGTTAGGAGCTTGTCGAGCTTGCAAAAGAGTCTTGTGTTCAGGCGAACCATTTGTGAGTTTGATGCTGTTTTGTTTCAGGCCAAAAGACGAGGTTGACTGCATGAGAGGCTGCTGAGATAACATATGCTGGCTTGGCAGGCTATGGACTTTTGAATTTTTGTCTGTGTAGAATGATCAGATTATTCTGGAAATCAATCCTGCTATGTTTGGGTCCAGTGAACAACGGTTAAAAGAATAAGATTAGCTAAAGAGTGACAGATGTACACATAAAGAAGCTTGTCAGAATCAGTCAAGTGCTGTCAAAGTGAAAATCTTATTGTTGTCAATAAATCAGTGAACATTATCTCAGCAAATTCTTTCAGCAAATATCTTAGTTACACTCAGATTGAGCAAGCAAAGCAGTATTAGTTATCATTTTTAAATTTGATGTTATTTGGCCAAAAAAAGGAATTCTGAATGCAAGGCTAGTGCTTGATCTACCCAATATGTAACATCACTTTGGTTAAAGATGTTGTGAAGTTGGATCCAGTTGGTATAAAACCATTGAATCTTGTTAGTGATGACTCCTGCTATGTTTGGGTGAGACAGACAGCTGGAAAGTGACAGAAGAGTTGAGGTTGTTTTGCTTTTATGCAAACCAGACTGAGGTGGCTCTCAGAACTGTCATTTGATAATGGGGGAAAAAAATAAATCATTTCATTGCGAGTTTATGCAGTTTTACTTTTTGCTAGCAATCAACCAGATCAAAACTTTCAGAGGGATCTGTGCAGTAATGTAAAAGTGAAAAACTTGGAAAGGCGCATCGGCAGAGTTGTCAGCTGATGTTGCAATTGTTAATCTGTCTCTCAACGAGTCGCGGCTGGCAACAATGAAACTGAGGGTGACACTGACTGGTTACACCAAAACTTTGGATGGGCCGCCTTTTCCGAATTCTCTAAATGCAGTGGGTAACCAGATGTTGGCTCACAATGTGAAAACCTGCAAGATGTGCCGGGCTTGTGAGGCCGGATCGGCCTGACATTTCATGGGAGTTGTTTTCGTGTAGGTCCTGCTGACCCCTGGTGTCCCCAACAAATTACATTTTAGTTAAAGGGAGCATGCTTTATATCCTAACTGCAATATCGGGCAATAGGAAACCATTTCACAGTTTTCTAGCTTCCTGCTAGCAGGACCCGTATAAACAAATGTATATTTTTAGTACAGTAATTTTCTGACACAGTTACAATATTTTTGTTTTTCCTTCTCATTCTGTTTTTTGAGCAGATGACATAGTTTGCATGTCACACAGAACGAGGGGCATGTTTCCACGTTATGGCTACAACATTCCACCTGAGTCTGATTTAAGGAAAGAGTGTTGATTGTTCCTGCAAAATCTCTGCATTACAAAGACTTCTGTGTCTGTGTTATTTAATTAGGGAAAGTGTACAGACACCATCCCGGGAGGGAGAGGGAAAGATAGAGAGAGAACGAGAGAGAAAGAAAGAGAAGTAGCATCTGAGGGGGATAACCAAGAGGTAACATCAGTTTGAGACGGCACTCTTTTTTTTTCCTTTTTTTTTTTCAGGAGCCTTCTCTCAGGTACGCTGAGAAGCGTTGTGCAGCAGCTACGAGTCTTCAGCTGACCTATTTAGGTAATTGCACTCTTCATTAAAAAAAAAACTCCATCTGCAAGAGAAATTACACTTCCCCATTGGTATCTAGGTAACATAATCTCCCTCCGGCGGACTAATTGCATGGCATGATAACCTCATAGGCTAGGCCTGTTTAATTTTTCATCTCTTTTCAAATAATTATGGATCAGTAGAGAGAGGTATTGATTTGATTCATTAACTTCCTGCACTGAGCCAAGGTTAACGATTACACAGATCCCCAATTACACGGCAAAGATCCACCTCTCTTGTTTGCTTTGATTGGCTTCCATTTTATTATTGGCAAAGGTTGTGTTGGAAAAAAAAATGCTTCCATCAGGAGGAGCTGGCATACTGTAAATGCACCATTCCTCAACGCAATGAGGTTGTGTAGTAGCCGAGTTATGCTTTTCAGCACAGAAGGATGAGATGTTGCATCTTTAGATGGAGGCTGCATGCCCTTTTTAGACCTGTCCTCGCAGCATTTGTCGCTATTTCCCATTTTAAATTGAAAGGCCAAACTGTTGCATATTGCGGGCCAAGAATATTTCGCTAGAAGTTGAAATAACTGAAAAAAGGAGACACCCTCTGAAGGTTTTCTAGCGCTTATAGGAAGCCTGCTTTTACCAAGCGCTTCCCTCAAGCACCTGTTGTGGGATCCTTGCAAACAAACAAGCCCTCGGTGGACGTAAGCCCCGAGGCAGGGTGAGGAAACAGGGAGACCAGCGGTTACGGGTTTAGCCCCGGGGTATTTCACTTGACTTGAAAAACAAAGTTTGGGGGGGGATTCGTTTAAAGATACTGAAAAAGAAATGCGGTTACATCTTTTGTTTACTTCATTGTACTTTTGTAGTGCCGTCATACAAATGTGCATGAAAATTTCCTGTTTTCTCCAATGTGAAGCAATCCTTGTAAGTTCTTCTGTTTCTTCCTGATTTATTTATTTATTTTTTATTTTTTTGACGATTTAACCCCGTGCATGAGAAACTCTTTCACACACTTGAAACCAACTAATAGGAACCTATCTGACTGAAATTTATTTATCTATACATTTATTTTTACATCTCAAAAGTTTACTCAAAAATTGACATTTGGATGAAAGCATGACTGTTTCGCATCGTCTGTGTAATCCGGTTTGATGACACTCTGATAGCAAAATAACATTTGAATAATGAAATAAGACAAATGATCAGGAGAAATAGGTTGCTACAGAGCAACAGTCCTTCTTAGCAGCCCTGTGACGGGGAGAGAGAGTGTGTCCAGCCCCTGCAGGGTGATTTGAAACAGACATGAGGACATTAAAATGACTGTTACATCTAAATGATTTCCTCCATTAAGTTTCCTCCCTTCTCTCTCCCATAATCATTTCTCTTATTTCCGCCACCGTATGCCGGCAAACGAGAGGAAGCTCGTCTTTGCCCATCTACAGACGAATTACATTTCTCCTTCATCACGTCAAGGATGTGAAGGGGAAAAAAAATCACAAGAAAGGGAAGAAGGGGTGAAAAGTAAATTTCACCAGTTGTTTGTGTAAGTGACAGCCATTTGCTGCCTAGAATTGCAGCCGGTGGTAAGGGCGGTTGTCTGTCTTAGACTGCGATGTTTAGATTCATTTTATTTTTTTATCTTCTTATTTATTCATTGTTCAGATGATCTGTATTTGTGTGTGTGTGTACATGTGTCTCTCTTTTCTTTCCCCCTCCCGACTCATTTTACAACAACAACCTCATTCTCCTGTTGAAGACCCCGCTGTCTACATGGTCAATCCAGCACTCATAGTGGTTTCACATTTCCAGAGTGACACACACACACACACACACACACACACAATGATCTCGCCTGCTCTGTATCTGGCTGTCTGCAGACCCTTCCAACCTCATTATGTATGAAAGGCAATAGCCAACTGAGCATGTGTGTGTCTGAGAGTATACAACTGTCTGAGTGTGTGTGTACTGTATGTGTGTATTTGTGTAAGAGTACGTGTGTCTATGTCTGTATATAGTGCTGGTTGCTATGATGCAATGGAATAGCATAACAGCGCTGGAAAGTCTAAAAGGACTTGGCTAGATGGTTCGGCCCTTGTCTAGGCCTCACACGGGTCTCATTCTCGCCACCAGCGCTGTCACAGAGGGAGGGAATTATCCAAATTATCCCGCACCTCAGAACAGCGTCTGGGTAGGATCTCACCTAGTGAATGTGAAGCGGCTTTGGGGCTAATCTCTTGCTGGATCCCTCATCTCTTAATCAAGATGGACACTAACCTCAATGGCCTCTGTTTCTGTCTCTCTCGTTCTTCTTTCTCTCTCTTTATTTTTCTGCCTTTCACTCCCCCTTTTCTTCTTTCTCTCTGTTTTCCGTCTCTTTCCCATTATACTTATTCATATTGTCACTCTCCTGCACTTTGGAGTCTCTCTCTCTTTCTCTCGAGCTGTCTTTCTCCCATGTTCCCTGTTTGTCTTTATGTCCTTTCTTTACTAGAGGACAATGGAAACCCTCAGACAGGCTCGACTTTCCTTGGGGTATACTTGACTAGGACCCACAGAGCCCCTGAAGGGAAGCCCGCCAGCCATTTCCCCTGTCTTTACCATCGGGGCTCATGTTGCCTTTCACCATCCATCTGCGGGCGGAGAGAGAGTGCAGACAGGCCAGCCTGCTTTTATTTGCCCAGCGTTTCCATTCAGGGTGATGAGGCCTGCCAAGGTTTCACAGGTACTGGTAATGTAAGCCTTGCTCCTGGGGTCTCAGTAGTCTAATTTAGGGGATTTAGACAGCAGGTCAGGGGCGTAGAAGCAGTACGGTTGAATGGCTCCGAGTTGACTTGGTCTGTCTCTCAATCAGACTCTTCATAAAGCATGAGTGTAGGTGGGGAGACAGGATACTTCCACTATATAAGTTCGTTTTTCCCCCCACCACCCCCCCCCTCTCTCTCTCTCTTTCTCTCTCTACCATCTTTGCTTTGCTACGTTGCAGTTCTACAGTGCGGTAGCGGTCCCAGAAGGGTCGTTCTCAGGCTGTTGACATTGCAACAAAAAAAAAAAAAGTGTAAGTTTTAACAAGTGTTTAAAGAGCACGGCTGGGGACACGGGTCTGTGACTCTGAATGTTTGGAGTGTTAACAGGGCCCTGGGTATGGCTCGGAACAGCTCATGAAGGGGATTCAGGATGACATGTTTGGAGAAGTCTGGTCATTGTGGCTTACTGATCCTCCCCAGCTTTACCCCACCCTAGCACACATAGGGATAGGGTTAGGGTCACATCGAGGCCTTAAGACGGCACTATTTAGGTATCGTATAGCTTTTTTTTGTTGTTGTAAATCTTTGCTCTATGCTGTCTGATATGCAGTCACTCAAATGAGAAGAGAAAAGAAAAGCAGTAAAGGTAGTCCCCGGGTTACGAACGAGTTCCGTTTTTGAGTCTGTTCTTATATTGAAATTGTATGCAAGTCGGAACAGTTCCGTGCAGTTCACAGCTAGCGTCAATGGGGCAAATGTCTGTCTTCGTATGTAGTATATATTGTTACTGTAACATGCATGGATAAGTAGACACGTCAGGGGCGTAACCACGGGTGGGCCTGGCCTGTCACAGGCCCACCCATTTCAAGCCCAGGCCCACCCAATCACGCTGGCTTACAAGCACGTAGGCCGGCCCCTTTTACGTACGTAGAACTGCAAAATCTGAGCGCGCATACCATCACGCTCTGTATTTTTCACTGCTGCTAACTAGCCAATAGCCAACAGTTAGCCATAACTTATGGAATGGCGAAACAAAGTTCAATCTTCTGCTTTTTTAAAAAGCCACGGATGGAGAGGAGGAAAGCACACCTGCTCCAGCACCAACTGAGCCGCCCAATGAGAGTGAGATACTGCCGGAGAGAACGACAGAGGAGGCTACAGCTTCTCTGTTGCAGGCAGCTTCTCCTCCCCCCTCTGACGACGGCGAGACGATTCCCTTGACCATGCCACCGTCAGATTTGTCTGCTGTGGATGAGCCGCCCTCGCAGCCTAAATTAGTGTTCCCCGCAACCAACATTTCAGGAAAATTACGTTCTTTTTCCCATAAGTGGTATGAAGAATTTAAGTGGCTTGAATACAGCTCAGCAAGGAACGCTGTTTTCTGTAAAATGTGTAGGCATTTCCCCGAGTCCCATATGGAAAACACGTTTTTTCGAAGCGGGTTTGTAGATTGGAAGCACCTCCGCCAGGCATGCTCGAAACATCAGGCTAGCAAACCCCATTGTATTGCACTTGGTAAATTTGAGGGTTCGGAATGGACCGTTTTCATTCAGGCACTGCGTCGTAAAGTGGAGAGGGGTCAGTGTTACCCATCCCTCATTGAAGTGCTGGACAGCTGCAACTCTGACGTTTTCCCAATCATTAACAGACTGTTAAGGGCAATGATCACCATTCCCCTGACTTCATGTACTGTTGAAAGACTCTTCTCCACTACAGGCCGTATCAAAACATGTCTAAGATCTTCCATGCTAACTGCACGCCTCAACAATCTATCCCTGTTGTCCTTTGAAAGGGAACTTACTGACTCTTTGGACTATGATGAAATAATCTCGATCTTCAACGCTCGCCCTCGGCGTCTACACATTGTGCTGTAAAACGTGTACTATAGGCCTATAGCTTACATGTTGTATCATGATCTTTTAGACCGAGTCGGGCTGTTTTCCTCAGTGATGTTTAAATGGTTGTGCAGAGCCTGGCGAGAATGACTGGGGTGGTATTTGTTTAAGTGGGTTTTTATTAAAGTTTTAGTATGTTTCTTGGTCACGTACTAAAAAGCTGTGTTATGTGTTTGCTGCTGTAATGTGTTCGAATTTGCGTCTTGTTTGAAGGATTATTGCTGGAAAATTTTGGCCCACCCATTTTCACTCAGGCCCACCTACAAAAATATTCCTGGTTACGCCACTGAGACACGTTAGTCCTTAGCTAACAGGTCAGACCCTTTAGTCGACTGGTTAACGTTGTTGCCCGCGGTGCGGGAGATACGGGTTCGCGTCCCGGCTGTGGCGACAGTTCCCAAGCTACCCCCCTGAATTTGCTGCAATATTTTACCTGAAACATGATGAATAAAATGATGCAGTAATATTAAATCTAACTACAGTACAGTATTTATAATTGAGGGGGAGAATTATTTTGATTCTGAGATACTTTATTGATCCCAGTGGGGAAATTCCTCTGCGTTTAACCCATCCTAGCTGTGAGTGGCCAGCCGCCGTGCAGCACCTGGGGACCAACTCCAGTTCGTCTTGCCATGCCTCGGCCAAGGGCACAGACAGGAGTATAAACCATAACATATGTGTATTTTTTGAATGTGTTTATAGGTATAAACAACATTAAAGAAACATTTCTTACATTTCAACTCCCGACCTGCCACTGTCCCCGGAGCGGATCGCGACCGGCTGAGGGCGGTGATCGTTTTCCTTTTCTTGGGTGCGTCACCATCACTTGCATCAGATTTAGGCTTTGATGCCAAGATTACGAGGGTAAACACAAGAAATGTTTTTTAAGTGAAAACACAACGAACACAACAACGTTTACGCGATCCGACTTAAAATGGCGCCGACGGCGTGGCGTTATTCTCCCCCGGGCCGACGAACCGCCCAAAACGCGCAGTGTTTAGGGCGTCGCACAAAGTAGTCCGTCCGTTAGTACGAACCATTGTGTGTAACTCGATTTTTTTTAAAATAACAGGCATTACGGAGGACGGTTCGTAAATACGGGAGTTCGTAACCGGGGACTACTTGTATATTATGCTGACTTGCCATCTTGGACAATACCATAAGAGTGAAAAATGCAGGAGCGTAATCATTTCTTTTAAGGTTACAAATCTCAAAGCCCCAGGTCCATAGAATAGGTCTAGATAGACTTGGCTGAGGTTAATTTGAATAATGAGAGTAAATAATCTCTACGGGTTTCTGAGCATCAATCCCCCTGCCGTTGCCCACTTCGCTGGTATTCATTTGGGTAGTTACACAAGGTTTTCAAATAAGGCTGCGTAAACATGCAAATTTATGTTTTCACTCTCAAATAATTTCACTGGTACTCTCTGAGGTAAATAATGCAAATACCTGGTCCCAACTTGTCGCATTGTTTATAATGTGAAATGTCTCTTTCTAATCGCTGCAGTAAAAGTACTGTGGCGAATTCTACTAGTGTTTCTGCCCCGAGGTTCATTCATATATTACCCACAATGCAACTGAGCGGTCGATGTTTTGGTTATGTTGTGGGATATGGAACATGTTAAAAACGGACATATCTGTTACAGATAGCGGTGATGTGGTGGAAGGTAATGGGGACGTTATGAGAGAAGCTAGATTAGATAACATGCTGCTTCCCACCATGAGGGTAAAGAGTAGGCAGGTAGATGGGGTCGCTTTGGAAAAGGGAGGAGCGAAGACCCATACAAGCTTGTGTCTGTTCTGACTTGTTTGACTTACGGTCATTAAAAACTTACTTGTTAACTCTGAAAGGGTGTCTAAGAAGTCCATTATCTAACGACGTCACGTTGGTGTCAGAAGTGGGATGGAGCGACCGTAAAGCCATCGGAAGCATAGGCGCCCTGAGGCGTGAAGGAGCTGATATGCTTAAGCGGGGGGGCGCGCTTCCCGAAGGAGGGGGGTACTGTAACGTGCATGGATAAGTAGACACGTTGGTCCTTGACTAATGGGTCGGACCCTTTAGTCGACTGGCTAACGTTGTCGCTTGAGGAGCGGGAGATACGGGTTCGCGTCCCGGCTGTGGCGACGGTCTCCCAATCTGCCCCCCGAATTTGCTACAGTACATTAAGTAAGGTAACAATATTTTTGCACAAATAAATGCAACCACCATGGTGGAGACAGTAACCACCAGCACCACCATAACAACAGCCACAGCTGATAACAGGAGTGTATTTTTGCCTATAGGCCTCCAGTTACCCATCGATTCGATCCTGAGCACCCATGGTTCAGAACCATTGCAGTTATGTCCCTCTAAAGATCTGGTAAAACCTGTCTGGGTTACACATCACACCCCTAAAACCAACCCCTAAATCCTAAATACGACTTCTCTCCATCATTGGTTTGTTGCCAATGTATCTCATGGCAAAATCCCTTCTGAAAAATCCCCCCACCTAACCCTCTACATGGCTCCCTATTAAGACATTTGCAGTCCCGTGGAAAGGCGCGGTTCAAGTTGTTTTTACACAAAAGTCTCTCAAATGTAGTGTTAACAGAGAGTATAAAAAAAAGCCCCGAAGACACATATCAGTTTGGGCTAAAAACGGTGTGCTGAGAAGGAAACATTCGGAACACCTGGGTGGACCAATACAGGTGATAGTCCCTCTCCAGAGGAAGCTTACTGGCTCTATTTCTGTGATTTTAGAGATCACAAATTACACCCAGCCTGATTTTCATCCCAGAAGAATGATTATGATCGACATAATGGTGAAGAAAAATTGAAGGTTAGATATAACACATGACAGACAAGGGGGTTGTGATGGTTTACAACCAGACTCAGTTGCGTTAAACATTTACATGCACACATTGATTCCATAATTCTTTATAATACCGTTGATAGATCCCAAATACCACGCAAGGCCCAGTATGTGCATGTGATATGCTGAAGAAAGAGACCAAAACAAACAATCCAGAGAAACCAAACCAGGGTCGTACAGTATGTGCGCATTGGCATTACAAATGCAAGATTGAAACCAGGGTTGCTTATTTCACCCTTAATAGCACCAACTGCAAAAGTGGGTTCAGCTTTTGTATTTTTGCAAAGCTGATTTTTTTTATTTTTTTGCCAGTAATTAACAACATATGGACCAATTTTAATCCCGCCTTTCCCTCCAGTATCTGTTTATAAACTGCTACAGGTGTTTTTCAGTACATTGTTGTGGGTGGTCCAGACTCAATATGTACACCTAGTATTCGGTTAATTAACTCTAAACTCTATGACTCTGGGCATAATCTCTATGCGCTCCGTTTTTATTTCAGCAATAGCATATTTGGATACAGCTCATACCTGTCTTTCAACTCGTTCTAAACCCCAAACTTGGACACCAACGATCCCATATATGCGGTGAACATTTATCAAGTTTCGCTTTACATACTGTTGTACAAAGAGTTGAGTGTTCTGGGAAGCTGCTGTGGAGGACAGAGCTCCGAGCCCACATGATCTGCATATGTGCACTCACACCCTACCATACCCGTAAGTGTATATTTCTTCTTGACTTTTTTTTTCTCCTTAAGTCGGAGTCAGTTTAACAAAGCTTGCATAAAAGGGAAATGAATTGGTAGTTATAACACGCAAGGATCATTTTATAATGTTAGGAGAGAGGAAAAAAAAAGAGGAACCTGAAAAATAAATCCGACTCTCGCCACAAAAATGTAGCAGCACAGAGTTCATCACAACGTTGCCTGAGCCCATAGCTTAATCACATAAGCGTGTCATAGAAATGCACAGTTTGGTGTTACGGGTTTTCCAACAGTCTCTCTTAGTTAACATAACTGGCAGGGCAGGTTCATCCTCTGTTAAATATGGTGACCCCCCCGTCCCAAAAAAAAGAACAAAAAACACAGTAACAAAGTATCAAAAGTATTACCCCTCTTACTTGTGGGTGTGGGTGCATACACACGTTCAGCATACACACACACACACACACACACACACACACACACACACACACACACACACACACACACACACACACACACATATATGTGGAACCAGACACGTGCATGCACACACACGAACTGAAGAGAGACATGGAGCATGGAGTAAGAGAGAACCAGACAGAGAGAGAGAGCCAGAGAAAGAGAGAGTGGGAGAGAGAGACAGAGAGAGAGAGAAAGGAAGAGAGAGAGACAGAAAAAAGGGGGAGAAAGCAAGAGAGAGAGCCAGAGAAAGAGCCAGAGGAAAACAAGAGAGAGAGAGAGAGCCAAAGAAAGAGAGAGAGAACCAGAGAAAAGAGAGAGAGTGAGAGAGAGAGAGAGAGAGAGAGAGAGAGCCCTTCTTCAACAAATGGGATATGACAATCCAATCAGGCATGGAAACATGCTAAACACAGAGTAAACACAGCCAATTAAGGAGCATTTTGCTGGACGCTGATTAGCGCGTGTTGCCCCGGGGCGAAAGTGAGGTAAACATAAGCAGTGACCGTCGGCACAGCAATGTCTTCCCTTCACTTCACTTGCTCGACCGAATAAAGGATGACAAGTCAGCGTGCGTAATCTGTTAAAGGTAGAATAACAAATACCAAAGTGCCACTTTGGTTCCTCCATCCCCCGGCAGCCGTTTCCACCCCTGGAGGGCAATTTGGACCAAGATTTATTAGACATAATTAACTGACTGTGCTGCTCCTGTCCTAGCCCTGATATTTAATTTGCTCACTCCTACAAAGGGGAGTCCAACAGGGTGTGTGCATTCTGTAAGAATGTCTCTTGATAGACTTCTGCTTTATGCACTGTAGCAACTTTATGGGGTTAGCATGGTGACCCCGGCATTATATGCATGATTGCAGACTTACACATGTACGTATATGCAAACAGTAGGGGAGATCCGATATCAAAGGTGCCCTGAAGTAAAGAGTTTGGAGCGCTTGGTAATATATTATTGCCTGCCTCCATAATTTGATGAAACTTGTGTATTGCTGATGCCTTGAACATATTTTGGCAAATGCCAAAAGAGTTTATTAGCCAACTCAGTTAGTGTTGTTGCCTTTCTTATAGGGGCCGCATATCTGATCTTACAAAACTTTATGCAAAATGGCCATTAATTTCTGTAAATAATTCCGCAAAAGCTCATCTTGTTAGGAAAAAGTACCGGGTAAACACTGATGATTAGAGACTTATTGCTCAGTTGCAGTTGCTTACTAAAAACTGTGCCACAGGAAACATCAATGTCTTTGTCCATGTCTAGGTCTGCGTCTAAGTTTGTGTCATCGTGTGAAGTTTTTATTTAGATCTTCGAATTTTTTTTCTTTTTTCCGTTTAATGGCCGGGAGAGCTGGCACTGGCTCGGCTGAGAGAGCTTGGTCTGCTGCATCCTGTGGGCCCAGGGACAACGGCCATGCTCGGAGCTGCGCCCGAGAGGAAACGCCGAGGTGGTCTGGCGGCGGCCTCGCCTAGCGTCGACCGTGCAGTGTTTTTGTCTGCGTTTGTGTCATCGTGTGGAGTGCGGGGGAGGTGTGGCGAAGGCGTCTGGCAGGGAGAGGTGGCGTTGAATCAGCTGAGGGAGCCTGGTCTGCTGCGTCCGGTGGGCCCAGGGACCACGGCCTTGCCTGGAGCTACGCCCGGAGAGGGAGCACCGAGGGCGGTCTGACAGGACACAGAAGCGGGGCAGGCTAAGCTAACTGCCAGCCCATGCAGACCGGCAGTTCCGACAGTCATCCTGGCTGGCGTTCGTTCCCTGGACAGTGGAATTTTTGGGCTTTGTTGCACTGAATGGACTGTGTGGTTAACTGTTTGTGGGGGGGGGGGTTGTGTGGCTTTGTTCTCTCTGTTTTTGTATGTTTTTTGGCGGTGTCGTTTTGGAAAATTGTGGATATGTGTTTTTATCTTTTGTGTCGCACTGCTGTGGGCTGGGAGAAATGAAATTTCATTTCTCTTGTGGATGCAAGTACATGACAGAAATGACAAGAAATTGTCCCCGGTTCCTTATAAAAGTAAGGTTTATTAAACGGGAACGGGAGCTTCGAAAAGTTCAAAAAAATGCACTCTTCTGTCCGGCCACCCCGTGCCACATTATGCTGCAAGTTTCTACTAAGTTACAGGCTCCGTCTGAGCACTTCACCTCTACGCCGGCAGACTTTCAGTTTCTATCAAGCAACCGTTGCACAAGTAATTGGTCAGTCGCGCCGGAGCTAAACACAAACATAGTTAAAAAGGCTCCCTTAATAAAGTGGCCAATTTACCTTGTCTGCTGGTCAATTGCGGTAAATATTTTCACAAACAAGAAAGACACAACTGGGTAATTGTAACGGAATGAGCCTAGATCACTGCTTCAAATACCACCCTCATTCTGTCACGCTGCAGGAGCCGTGTAAGGCCGCACACCCATTGTCCTTATCTACCAGAACAAAAGGGTGTATCTGCAAAATCTTAACGGCAAGTTTACAGATTGGCATACGATAATCAGTATGTGTGTGCGGGAAAGAGGAAAAAGCTGTTCATAACTGGCCGCACAGAGTTTGATTACTACGAATGTTATATAAGCGTCGACTAAGTGGAAGTGTGTTCTCTGTGTTTTTTTTTTTCAAATTTTGTTAAGTGTGTGTGGGTGCATGTTTGTGAGTCTGCACGTCTGTCTCTCTGTCTGCTTGGATCTATGAGTGTTCGGAGGGTCTGAGTGTGTTGGAAAGCCCCTTCTTAGTGCTGACTGTCTGTCCAGCTGCCCAGGGAGGCGACAGGAATGTCGAAACATGATTTCCGTAGATGCGGCAGACAGCAGATTCTTCAAGCGTGCTGTCTAATCTGTTGTGTGTGTGTGTGTGTGTGGGGGGGGGGGGGGGGCGGGTGCGTGCTTCTTTGAAGTATTGAAACGGTGGGGGGGGGGGATCACTGACAACTCATTGATGATACATCCCCCCCCCTCCCAGTAGTCTGAAGCATGTCTCGTTAAAACTAATTACTATACAAGAAATATGTACACACCATCCATTCATTCAGCGGTAGCTTCCCTTAAAATTCAACTTCCTGTCTCACTTCCTCTAAAATAGAGACAGAGTTCCGGTAAACGCACAGCCCCTTCTGTCATTACATTTTCCTTTATTTACTCTGATACCACAAGTGTACGGTATTGCAGATAACGCGAGAGTGTTAAACTACACATACATTTTTAATCGACAACATCTGAAATCCAGTTTAAAACGTATTTGATGTATGCTGACAGCTCGTTTAGCTATATGAGGGTTTTTTTGCACTGTAATTATGTAGCATTATGTGCCTGTAGATGAACATGTGAGTAAAGTTCATCGTGTGGTAGCTGTATTTGTACATTGTGATTGGAAAATTGACTATGAGTTGTCTTGTTTAAGTTTGCTCATGTTTGTTTTGTATATGATATCTGTGGCTGTGTGTGTGCATGCATGCATATAGTATGTGTGGCGCTGCAGACGAATCGATATTTGCAAATTAAGGTTTGTGTTTCAAGCTGGTTGTATGCGTCTGTGCACAAATGTGTGAGAAATGGTGAACACGCGCCATCATATTGATAAACTTGCATGCATGTGCGAGCATACACATGTGCGCGTAGCCGCACATGTGCATGAATGCACATATGTGTAATTGCAAAAGTGAAGACTGGGAATGCCCTGCAGCTGCTTGTTTCATCAGACAAGGAAGAGTCAGGCTCTGATAGAGTCCATCTACCTTCCCTTAACCTTAATTTGCTGGGATGCGGCATGTCAAACAGCCCCAGGACCAATGAAATCTGTCAACCAACTTAAAAATGGTTTTTTTCCCCCCTCTTTTCTCTGCTGAGACAAAAGGGTTCAAACGTGCATCCACTCAAGCAGCAAGCGATCACCCATCCTTTCTGCAGTTGGTTTGCATGTCTTTATGATCAGGCTTCGAGAAGGGTACGTGGAGGTGTTTTGCTCCAAGGTAGCCAAAGAAGCAGCTTAAATTTAAAGGTACGAATGATCAGAATCTTAGTGTCATTTCTCATCAAGTGTTTTCTCGGTGCACCCGCCTGCTGTTTACACGCACATTTCACAGAAACAAGCGTGAACCGTGTAGCTTAGCACGCTAAATGCCTCCGTATTAGTTTTTACTAAAAGCTCGAAGACTATAGATGAGGAATTGGTCCTTTTATAACCCCCGAGCTAATGGCTGTCTGGTTAGATTAATCTAACCCATACCAATGTGCCATTAGCACTGGTATTAAATCTCACTGACCATCTTTTTTTTTCTTTTTTTTTTATATAATCTGGTCCAACCTAACTGTTTTTGAACTCAGTGTCACACTAGTTGGTTGAGAGTCAAGATACAGCATGATTGCTTTCTCATCATCTTTTTCTTTTGACCCCAGACACGTACTGCTGACAGTCCAGGGCAGTTGATCATGGAGCCGTGTGGTTTGATGCTTCGAGGGGGCCGTGTGCATGTAAGAATATCCATCCAGCCATTATCCAAACCGCTTGTCCCGCTCTCAGGATGGCGGGGATGCTGGAGCCTATCCCAGCAGTCATTGGACGGCAGGCGGAGAGACATCCCGGACAGGCCGCCAGGCCGTCACAGGCATGTAAGAATATCCGGCCCCTTATGACGGTTTGTCAAAACGAGCACAGGCAGACATGCGGACACTTTCAGTTCCCCAGCTTGGTGTATGTAACGGCCTTTGGCTCGCTACAGACTGTTAAAAAAAAGGGGGAAAAAAGAAAGGATAATGGGGCGTCCGGATGGCGTAGCGGTCTAGTCTGTTGCCTACCAGCACGAGGATCGCCGGTTCGAATCCCCGTGTTACCGCCGGCTTGGTCGGGCGTCCCAACAGACACAACTCGTCGTGTCTGCGGGTGGGAAACCGGATGTGGGTGTGTGTCCTGGTCGCTGCACTAGCACCTCCTCTGGTCGGTCGGGGTGCCTGTTCGGGGGGGGGTAGCGTGACCCCCCCCCCACACACGTGCTACGTCCCCCTGGCGAAACTCCTCACTGTCAGGTGAAAAGAAGCGGCTGGCGACTCCTCATATATCGGAGGGGGCAGCCCTCCCCGGATTGGCAGAGGGGGTGGAGCAGCGACCGGGACGGCTCGGAAGACTGGGATAATTGGCCGGATACAAGTGGGGAGAAAAAGGGGGGGGGGTGGATTATGTAAGTGTTCAGTACAAGGCTTCTTTGACTCCACACCAAGCCAGAGGACTCACATTATTTAACGTAATTCACGAGTGAGGTAATCTCTCGTGTGTTTTCTCCTCAGCACCTTTTTTTTTATTTATCATCGGATGACTTACAACATAATAGACGACCACTTTGTGTCTGTGTGTGTGCATGTGTGTGTCCATGGTCCATGAATGTGAGATTTGTGCGAGTCTAAGTACAGCTGTTTGCTCCTCTCCAAAGCGCGTCTCTGCGGTCCGTGTCTTGGCGCTCCGTACCGGAAGTCTCCTACCAGTCGCTTGTGACATTGGTTCCTAACACCCTCTTTTCTTTTCTTTTTTTTACGACGAGTGCAGATGGACGCAGCCCCCCCCCCCCCCGAAGCGTTTGTCCTTTTCGTCAAAGAGGAGCTGTTTGTCCTTCCAGGCCTCTTGGGGAATTGGTCCACAACTCTCGTTAAGCAGCTCTCGACCACACTCAAAACACAACCCCGTCCACAACAGATGTTTGTTTTGCATCGACTCTGCTCTGTTGCGCTCGGAGCGTAAGAATAGAAACCTTATTCAGCCTGCTGTCCACATGCACCACTTTGCTGTGGAGAGTGCGGTCGGAGTATTGTATCAACAGGGTAAATTGTCCCCAGACCCCCTTTCTTTTTTTTTCTTTTTTTCCATGTCATGTTTTGGTACAGAGACGTTTGTGCATTTGAGATTCTCATATTTGGTCTAGACGCACCACCTTAAACTCGGATCAAGTTGGGTCATTGTGTTGTCGGTGGAGTAGGCTACCTGCTCGTTGCTTCCACACATGCAGCACGTTGAACGGCACAAAAAAGTTGTACTAAATTGTTCATAGGGGACAAATCACGCAGAACAACACGGGGATGTGTCACTCAAATGAGCACGAAGATAACTAACACGTTTTTTTTCTGTTGCATTATTAGTACAAGAAATAATACAAGATGTTGTGATGAGAATCACTTCACAATGCCTTGGTGTTGTTTCACAAAAAAACATACATAGCATGAATCAATATGTCTATTTATGTCACATATAAGTCTAGATGTGTCGCATATGATAAAAGGATAAGGAAAAGGGTGAAATTCATAAGAGAGGAAAGAAAGAAAGAAAGGGGGAAGAAAGGAAAAGATGGCCCTGAACATTACCACCAGCAGGGTCATTAATGAGCATTGCTCATGCTGTCATGGCAACTATTATCACAGTGATGTCGCTAATGGCATCGGAGACAGGGCAAGAGAAATATGTGAAAATTATTGTCAGATTCAATTAGGATCCTTTCCTCTGAACTCAGCTGGTCCTCCTTCGGGCCCCTCATTGATTAGCTATCACACTGGATGAAGAATGGGAGTGCTGGAACTCAGACACCCTGATGTGAGAGTCATAACAGGTCGCGAACACTTCCTGATTGAATGAAGCTGACCCCATCCAACAACCTTAATCAGCATCATTACTGACATATTTCTCTTTGTTAGGGTGTAGACAACCATCTGCACACATTATTGTCCGGAGAACGTCCAAGATGGCTGGCGTTAGTGTTCCACTCTGCTGGAGCTGATGGTTTTGTCAAACAATTCAAATTAGTGTACAATCAAAGTGGGGCCGTTTCAAGTTGATGATCCTAGAATTGCCGAGCACTCCGGGTGCCAGACAGGCGATGGAGTAACATAAATATGCTTTTCTAGTGGAACAATTTCACTTCAAGGTGGATGGCGTTTGCTTCACAGCACTATTTAGAACCGAAATAGCATAATAACCTGAGCACTCACAACACTTAAACTGGGTAGCAGTAAATAATGGACCAAGGGTTGAGGAAATGGAGCTGATTGTTGAAAATGATGTCTGCTAAATTAGAACCATATTGGCCCAAAAGGCAGGTGGTTTGGTTGAACGAGAACAAGTGAAACCCAGAGTGGAAGTTTAAGAGGTGGGTGCTGGAATAATCCGGATTGATGAGTCCCGTTTGGTCAACATGTTTGTGCGCTCTGGAATGCATGAGGTTGTGGTGGTGGGCCACATGTGAGACGCCGGCCTGGATGGCTAGATTCCTGTGGCCAGACAACGACAGAGCTTCTTGCCCCCGTTTCAGAAAAAAAGCAAAACCTCACTGATGTTTGCTGGCCTGCTGTCGACAATAAACTCTCGACTCGGAGCGCACTTAGCTACCCTTCGTATTTCCTGGCCGTTTTAACATGGAGGTATATATGTCCCTGTATAGCAAGTCTGTGACTCATTAGGTTCCTCAAACGGAAAGTCGTCCATAAAAAAAAAGGGGGGGGGTTTAAAACGGACATGTGTTAATAAGTAAGAGTGTGGATTTTTTTTTCTCTCCCCATAAATGAAGTAGGTTTTGTATCGTATATATTTAGATTAATAACCTGACATGTCTAGAACCTGACTGTGAACCACAGACTACATCCTGGACCATGCCAAAGCTAACCATTAAGGTTGTTGGGATTGTATCGCTGTCCCGTTCGCAGTCAAGATCATGTGATGGCAATAATTGCAGGTTATCGTGTGTATGTCTTCAAGAAATTCAACTCCATAGAAAATTGATTTATTCAACAATGTGGCCTATGTCTCTCGCTCTCTCTGTTTGGGGTTTTTAAGGTGAAGTTGGATTGAGGCTCAAAGATTATTTTTGAATCTCTCTCCTTAAATTTGAAAACGTAATCCAGGTTGGAGGCAGTAGTCGTTAAGGTCAATGTTAGCGTTGGATTGCCACACCATGTATCAGTCTCTGGAACTTCGACGGCAGACCTAAAAGCTTCCACTCGCTGGCCATTTCTGCCATTTTAGTTTAGGGCCATCCCATGTAGACGCTGACAGGGTTAAGGACAGCTGACAGAGTCATGATCCACGGAGTCGTAGGCTTCGACACAGCAAATCTAGTCTGTGATCATGCTACGACAATAAAAAGTATGGCGAGGGGGCGTCCGGGTAGCGTAGCGGTCTATTCCGTTGCCTACCAACACGGGGATCGCCGGTTCGAATCCCCGTGTTACCTCTGGCTTGGTCGGGCGTCCCTACAGACACAATTGGCCGTGTCTGCGGATGGGAAGCCAGATGAGGGTATGTGTCCTGGTCGCTGCACCAGCGCCTCCTCTGGTCAGTCTGGTCAGTCTGTTCAGGGGGGAGGGGGAACTGGGGGGAATAGCGTGACCCTCCCACGTGCTACATCCCCCCTGGTGAAACTCCTCACTGTCAGGTGAAAAGAAGCGGCTGGTGACTCCACATGTATCAGAGGACGCATGTGGTAGTCTGCAGTCCTCCCCAGATCGGCGGAGGGGTGGAGCAGAGATCAAGACGGCTCGGAAGAGTGGGGTAAGTGGCAGGATACAACTGGGGAGAACCCCCCCCCCCCCAAATAAAGAACAGGTCGAAATCCTCATCTTTTTTTTAGGTTTCTCGAGGTAAAAACTTGCCGTAATCATGCAACTACATGTTTTTGTCCCCCCCCCCCCCAAGACCATTTCAAATAGCTTTTTTCTGTGTCAACGGACACAGCCGGTTTGCCGTCGGCTGAGGCAGGACAAGCATGTTCAAGCAAATGCATAACCTGACAGCTGTCTTCCTCCAGCTTTTCACTTGTCTAACATCGGGGATGCATCACGATTCTACCTTTTTCCTCATCGTTCGATGTGACAACAACGGTTCTAGACAGCCACCACTGTATGTACAGTCTGTGGGGGCCATAACAGGGCATCTATGCTTGCTTAAACCTGGCCCCGGGGGGGCGGCCACAATTCTCACCAGGAATAGTTTGCCCTCCCCTTGGGAGTGCACACGCCTCGCTCTTTGGCTTTAAGAACAGCTGGCCCTGGAGGCTGATATGGGACTGTCTAGTTTGTCTGGGTGGGGGCAGACAGTCCGGCCTGCGGTGGCCGGAGGACGCGGCAGTCTGCTGCCTTCATTCTGAGGCAACGATCACCAGCTTGGCCAGAACGAGAGATGTAATGGTATGGTTGCCTTTCCTCTGATATAAACAAAGAGGCTTTGATTTTAAGCATGTCTCTTGGATGCAGGTTCACCGTGGTGTGGAAGCACTTTCTGGTCTGTTGCTCATGAAATACTTGGCTCTGTCGTATCTACCTTACGTCGGTATTATCCCTTATTTCATTTTCCTTCTATAAAAAAAAAGAAAAAAAGTCACACCTCATGGTGGAGGTTATTAATGACATGGAGCCTAAAGTTTCAAATGCAGTTCGAGGGTATTACTTCTTCCCTTTTCCCCCCCCAAACAATACATTTTTTTTTTTGCATGCTTCTGATTACTTGGTAATTTGCAGGCAGGTTTTGCAAGGTGGGAGACATTTTCTGAAGTCGCATTGATATTCTTCACGTTTTTTGTGTGTGTGTGTGGATATTACAGTATGCAGAAGGGCCAAGCTTTTTAAATGGTGCAGATTAAATTACTGCTATTAGTCCGCACATTTATCCACAACACACGGCGTGATGTTGACGTTGTGTGCACGAAAGGGCTTTTCGTTTTAAGTGAGGTCCCGCAAATTACTCACAGGCCAAAAAAACCAAAATTATATGAAGTGAAGCAATCCTACTGCTTTCTTGCAAATGGTAAATTCTTTTGATTCTTGTGGAGGCGTTTGAAGCCTTCCCCTCCCTTATTTAAACTGTGGCAGTTTAGCGAAAATCTGCGATTCGTAATTGGTTTTGGAGTAGACATCGAAATTGATTGAAATCTAATAACCACAACAAATGCCTCGGCATCATTACTAAATATCCCTGCGGCAAAGGCACATGTGTAACGAGAAGTGCTTAGTCACGATGCCTCAGAGCCGCCGTTTCCACCTTAAATAGGAAAAGTTCAAAGGTAGAGCGGGGTTTGGGTTTTTTTCCTTTTTTATCATCCCCGCCGTGTTCTTCAAACTGTTTCGGCTGAAGAGTGATGAATGGGGGGGGAAATTAAGCTAACCCAATTAAAACAACTCGAGTTGTTCCAAACTGACAAAACTGGTTAATATGTTGCAGCCTGCCACTCAAAATGAGTGACATCTCTTACCCATTTGACTTAAGCCAAGCGGAGGCTAATATTATCATAGATAAATAAAGAGGATGTGTAATAATCCATACATGTTATTATCCCATTATGAAATCCTAGCCCGTCCCATAGCCCTTTGGAAAGTTTTAGACATTACTGTGTTTGCTCAAGGCCTATTAATAAACTCCCTTTGAATGATGGAGTGTGTCCCGAGCAGACATCACATGTCAGTGAAGTGTGTGTGTGTGTGTGTGTGTGTGTGTGTGGTGGGGGCTCGAGCAGAGAGGTATGTCCCCCGTGGCCGCTGCTCTATTACTATTTACAGAAGCACAACACCCAAAGTTTCTGCTAGTTCAGTCGTTTTATTCAAAAAGGACCCACAGACTTGTCTCTCTCTCTCTCTCTCTCTCTCTCTCTCTCTCTCTCGCTCCCTTTCTAGGTCTGTGTCCAGGCTAGACTGGCTGGGTCGTATCGCCAAGCCCAAGACCAGACCACACCGCACAACACCGCCATGTTGTCCCTTTATACAGTGCCCCGCTGAAGCCTCCACCCCTGTGCTTTTCTCTCACACCGGCCTCCAGTCCGCCGCCGCCACCTCATTTTCTCCAGCGGCGATGACTTCCTCGTTGGTCTCGCAACCCACCTTCCTGCCTCGGTTCACTGCGTCTTACCACACTTACACCCACCCTGGCCGTAATGGCTTGGGAACAAAACGAACTGTTCTACCTTCACAGAGAAAGGCAAAGCTCTCTCTCTCTCACATATAAAACCAGTATATTTGTGCAGCAGCATGCAGTCATGGGGTAATTACATGGAAAACAAGAAATCTTTCACTCGGGATGGTTTATAAAGTGATGTGAAGTGACACTCCAGCATTTCTTTTTTAACAGGACGTGTAAAAGTGTGTGTACATGTATATGTCTCTCTCAAATTCAAATGTGCCTTTATTAGCGCTCTCTCTCTCTTTATATATATATATGTGTGTGTGTGTGTGTGTCTCTCTCTCTATATATATAGTATATGTCTCTCTTGCTCTCTCTCTATATATATATATCTCGCACTCTCTCATATACTATATATAGAGAAACACACACACATATATAGTATTTATATAAAGAGAGAGACATATACTATATATATATATAGAGAGAGAGAGACACACACACACGTGTGTGTATGTGTCGATATATATACGTATATATAGTATATGTCTCTCTCTCTCTCTCTCTCTCTCTCTCTCTCTCGCTCATATATATATATATATATAGAGAGAGAGAGAGAGAGAGAGAGAGAGAGAGAGAGAGAGAGAGAGAGAGAGAGAGAGAGAGAGAGAGAAAGAGATTTAGAGAGAGAGAGAGGGAGCTTTATGAGTTGCCTTATAAAAGACCTGAGCAAGCACTGATCTGGGTGTTCTGCCTCCGTGCATATGTTTATGTCTGCTCACAGGCGTGCTTCGAGTGTGTCCGACCGTCAGTTTTGACCTCTGGGACAGATGCACTCATCCGGTCAGTTTGAGGTAAGTCAGGGTGGAGGAATTCCAACCCTGCCACTGGGAATGTTTTCCCCATGTAGTCCTGTCTCTATCTATAATAACAAGCCCGATGTTGTGTTCAAAGCAAAGCCGCACTCGGAGGCCTGACATAGCACATGCTATGGGTGAGGAGAAGAATTTGGCGCTTTCTGAGTCGCTAACCAATTATGTCTTGACCCCATGGCAAGGATGAGTAACAACCTAAAAGGCCAAGACTAAAGACGACAGATCATTTTCCTCTCTTGTAGGGAAAGAAACAAGTAAAAAAAAAACAGATATTGTGTGTCACACATAGTACACATGTGGGTACATATATTATGCATACGCATGCACATTTATACAAACATTCACTCAAGCACGAATACATACGCACACACACACACACACACACACACACACACACACACACACACACACACACAAACACACATGGATTCACAAAAAGTCGATTATTATCTGTGTATGGATACACAGCTTCTTCCCCCGTTTGTATTCTGTACAGTATTCTGCAAATAGTACACACCTGTTGGTCATTACTGCTGAGACACCAGACACCATGCAGATCCACCAGGCCCACTCCCAGAATCCCCAGTCGGGGGACTGGCTCCTGGGTGTGGAGAGCGACACTTCTAGACAGATGTACACACCTCCATATGGGTACACACTTAAATGTGCATTTCACACATGTATGTTCACCTGCACAAACACACACGTGCTCACACACACATGCACATCAGCGACCAATGTACCCTCGCTTGTGTTTGGGAATCACTGTTGTTTTGTCTTGGGTCCGTCCAACTCTCTGTACATCCTGCTAACCCCAAAAAAGGCATCATAACTGGGTGTCCCATGGGGGAGGCCAGGCAGGCCCACACAAATGGAGCTCGTGACTGGAAATAGACCAGTGGGTGAAGAGTGAAGGAGTCCCATTTGCATAATACACACACACACAAGCAGACATTCAAATAAACAAATAACAAACTCCACCTCCATGCCATTAAAAGAGGCAGTAAAGATCCTCCATCACTGCTTCACCAGTTCCCCTCTCCAACCAGTGGTTTTATAAATGACACAAAGGCTCAACACAGAAGCTCAACAAAAATGGGAAAGTATGTCCAACATTCACCCCCCCCCCGCGCAGCTACCCCTTCCCATATGAGATCGCCAGGAGAAGTGGCAGTTCAATACTTACAATAGTTGGACCCTTCTACAGTCTTCATGAATGGACCACCAACATCGGCCTTTCATATGTTCTTCCTCTCCCCACTTGTGCTTCCACGCCAGGTCAAGATGACAAGCTTTGGCAAGTAGAGGGGGAAAGCTCGACTTTCCCCAAATACACAATTGACATAATGTCTGGAATATACTATATTAAACAAGAATGTTTAAATTGTCTATTAATTTAAAGCCATTATTTTGCACATGTGATTTAGAAGTTTGTGTGTTAAACAATGCTCCTGGTAGCACATCATGTAAGAACTATAGCGACTATAGCTTATCTTGTTAACAGTAAGGGGAACGTGTCTATGTTCCCTCAGCCCTATTTCACTGAATCAGGAATCAGGAACACCTTATTTGTCATTTCACTTCATGTACTTGTGTACATGAAATGAAATAAAATATAATTTCCCCCAGCCCACAGCAGTGCAACACAAAGCCAAACAAAAACCTACAATAACTACAAGAACACACATATCCAAACTAACACATATATCCAAACTAAACAACAACAAAAAATCACTGTCCAGGAGAACTGTTGGAACTTGCATGGGCTAGCAGTTAGCTTAGCCTGCCCCACTTCCACGTCCTGTCAGACCGCCCTCGGTGTTTCCTCTTCGGGCACAGCTCTGGGCAGGGGCCGTGATCTTTGGGCCCACTGGACGCAGCAGACCAGGTTCCCTCAGCTGATCCAACGCCAGCTCTCCCAGCCAGACACCCTCGACACACCTCCCGCACTTCACACGATGACACCAAAAACACCACAGTCAATGCCGGGTGAGGCCGCTGCCAGACTGCCCTCGATGTTAACAGAACTGCCGGTCTGCATGGGCTAGCAGTTAGCTTAGCCTGCCCCGCTTCCGTGTCCTGTCAGACCGCCCTCAGTGCCTCCTCTTCGGGCACAGCTCCAGGGAGGGCCGTGGTCCCTGGGCCCACAGGACGCAGCAGACCAAGGTCTCCCAGCAGTTCCAGCACCAGCTCTCCCAGCCATTAAACGAAGACACAAACTTAGACGCAGATGTGGACAAAGACACTGCATTGACGGTAATGGGTGAGGGCGCCACAAACGTAAGTTTACCCTGCCATCTTCCCACACTGGTGCTGGGTGAGACCGCTGCAAACGTGAGTTCACACCGCCATCTTCTAAACTTAAACCAACCTACTTAACCTGACTTAACCTCGACCTCTGCTTAGCTGTTAACCCTTAACCTTTAGCTAACCTACTCACTAGCTAACCCACAGCACTGAGGGAACATACGGCTAATTCCACAATAAGATACGACAATAGCCACTAGTCTTTGTAAAATATGGGGCCTTCATATAACCTTATATATTTTAGATGCCTTTTTCTACGCATGTTTTATTCCAGTATTTTAATGAATAAAAGCACATTTTGCAAACTCACCAGTTGTGCGAGTACTTCAGCAATAAAACAGAACAATATGAAAACAGTACCTGATTATTTATGGACATTTGTTAGCTTAGCGCTCACAATTAATTTAGAGTCCATCCACTTATAAAAGCTAAACACCAATCTCTTTTGTCATCCACAGAAATCAATTTGGGAAACACAGAATGGCCTCTCCGGCCTGTTCATTGTCCTACTACCCGATGTAGCATTTGTAATTCTCATGTAATCAAAAATTGTTATTGATGTGTGTTCTCGTCCCTCTGGCGAGGCAATTCATGAAACACAGAGGTAATCACAATAACTGTGTAGTGACAGAATATGATGATTATGTGATTAAGTGTGCATGTAATTGGCATTATTGTTATTTTTAGCTGGAAGTTAATTGCTAATGGAGATCCTAGTAATTGGATCAGCAAATGGCAACACTGCAAATCTGTTAGCTCCTTATAATTGCTGCAAAGTGAGAATAGAGAGAGTGGGTGGTAGGTGTTTATGGGGGATAAGTAGCTGTCTCTGTGGTGCAGAGGGGATACAGATAACATTTGTCATATATAAGAATTACAACTTTACATGTGAAAACGGGAAAGTACAAGATGAACTTGTAGAATCATGTCATTCAAAGGTAGCAGTTCAGTTTTTTTCCTTTTTTTTTTGGACGGTTGTACAACCCAAATCATGCTGAATTAAATGTAAATAAATAAATAAAGCAAACCCTGCTCTCAGATTACTCTGACGGCAAATTCAGTTTATTTTCCCCAAAATGAAGTTAAAGTGATGTTCTCTGTGAACTTCCATCACAATAAAAGGCCATCAAAGGGACCAGGTTTGCCTCATCAACCATTGCAAAAATCCTGTTCCTTAACGTTATCTCTGAAGATAAGTAGATCTGATATAGACCTCTTGTAGCTTCTGTAAAGGATGAATATAGTTTTCTAAAAGGCACTCTTAGGGAGAAAAAAATGAACAGGGGGAGCAACAGCAAATAGATTTAGCTGAAATGGAGAGAGGGAGACCGATGGTGGTGGTGGTGGGGGGGGGGTGCAAGTGTGTGTGGGGGGGTGTCTGTCCGTTTGTGTCTCATTGTGTGTGTGTGTGTGTGGGAGACTGATCACTGTGACGCCTCCATCTGATAGCACTGGAGAGCTCCCCTGTCAAATGATACAGCACAGACTCTCTCTCTCTCTCTCTCTCTCTCTCTCTCTCTCTCTCTCTCTCTCTCTCTCTCTCTCTCTCTCTCTCTCTCTCTTCGTCCTTCCTGTCTTTCCATACAGAGCGGAGCCCAACCACAGCACTGATAGCAAAGGCCCATTAGAATCCCGCTATCAGCCCCCACAGCGGAGAGATTGAAAGGCCCTGATAGCTGCCCTACACACAGCCACAGGAAAACACAGCCACGGGAAAATCACTCTCTATCAGTCATTGGATCCTTTGCTGCAGAGGAAGGAGGCAGAGAGAAAGAAAGACAATGATAGGCAGTTCAAAAACAAAACAAAAGAGAAGCATGGAACTGCATTAAAAGAGAGATCAGAGAATGAAGGGAGAAAGAAGGAGACAAAAAAAAAAGCACCCACAGTTTAATACTGTCCTGCTGTCTTCCCAATACTTGTTTCATTTCTTGCTTGCTGCACATTGGTCATGATTTCTCCGGGGAAATGGAGGTAGATATATCAAATGTCATGGTAGTGAGTCAAGGTAAAGCCTTGCATGTCCACACATGGCCAAACCACATCCTGTGCCAGAAGGTGAAGATTGTCTTTATCGAACAATGATGTAGTCTTCAGGATTCAGATGTACACGGATATATACATGCATGCTGTAGTGCAGTCATCTGTCCTTTTGGTCATCTACTTTAGTGATCCTTGGCTTTCACTGCCTTGGGAAATACTTAGATTAAGGCTGCAGGGCAGAGGGTCTGCAGGCCAGGCTAGAGTAGATTGGAGGACAGGACATGAGTGGGGACTGGGGGACAAAGGCATGTCCTTGTATGGGCAGACACTTGACTGGAGTGGCAGGGGCCAGCCGCCAGTGCTAAGCCTGGGTATGGTCTCCTATCAGTGGCGACACAGGAAAGGCCAGATCCAGAGCTCTCAGTGGATGACTTCCAGAGAACAGAGCAGGATAAAATTTGTGCACGTGTCTATGCATGCCTGTGTGTGTGTTGCAGTGTGTGTGTGTGTGTGTGTGTGTGTGTGTGTGTGTTGCAGTACGTATGTTGCAGTGTGTTTGTGCGAGACAGCTAGAGATTGAGCGACACGAGAGACTGTGTGTTTGTGTGTGTGTGTGTGTGTGTAGGAAATTGGCTGTAGAAACTGCATATGTGCATTTGTGTGTGTATACATACATGCAATTGTGTCTGCTCTGCATACTTGCAGTTGATGCAACCCGTGTTTGTGTGTGCACGGGATGGGGTGCACGATTGGGGGTGGGGGGGATTTAATTTGAGTCACTCTTGTGCCGTCAAGAAGTTGGGCCAGGAACGAATGACTGATTGACTCATATAACGTGGAAACCACAGAGGTCTGGAGGCGTCAGAGCCGCCTATCTAGCATCTGATTGAGTAAATGACTCACGTAGATTGAAATAGCCAGTCTGAGTTGGCTTCACTTGAATTGAGCGATACTCTGGGTATAAAAGCAAAGTTTGAATTGCTTTGTCTGCACACGTGGCATGAGTGTGTGTGTATGTGTGTGTGTGCTTGCGTGTGTGTGCTTGCATGTGTGGGCGTGCACGTGATTGAGTCTGCTGTACTCTCTGTGCAGAGGTATATGGCACAGGCATCAAGTATTGTCACTGGGATTTAGGCTGTTCAAATAACACCTCGCCATTGAGAGGCTAATGAAGCATGTCTGCTCTCCTTATCCTTACAGTAAATGAGAGAAGGCAAACAGACACACACCCACACATCTACACACACACACACTCACCTAAACACACACGATCTCATACCTGGCCCTGACACAAGCGTACAATTGTAAACACGGGGGAGGACGAGACCCCTCGCGACCGTGACTTGCCCTGACCTCCAAGCATGTGCAGTACAGGGGAACAAAGAGGACTCGAGCAAGAACAACTGCGATACCACAGCAGTCTCTCTCTCTCTCTCTCTCTCTCTCTCTCTCTGTTCCTTGGCTCTAAGGGTCGGTGGGTCTGTAGCAATCAGACGTCAGGATGCCCCCAAACCGCCTCGGGGGCTTGTTCGAGAAGTGAGATCTTCGGTACGAAGCCAGAGAGTTGTTTAACGGTGCGACTAATATGCTCAAGACCCGGAGTCGCCCCAGCCAAAGTACCAATTCCACGGAACGGTAGATTTCTATTAATTAAATCATAATTGGGTTTTATATATTTATTTGGTGGAGACATTGGCAGGGAGAGGAGTAAGATTAGGCAGAGATTTGCATGTAAAATGTACGAGCTTCATTACACTACCTTGGCAAAGACGGAATAATTTGTCTGCCTGCGGGGCACACAGATGGCTCTGTATGTTTGCTAATTTGCTCCCCTTTCAAGGTCATTAGTTCTGTTTGGGGAACTATCAAAAAGTTTACTTGAGGTGGGGAAAGTTTCCTAAGATGTTTGCCACGTGACACGCCTTTCGGTGAGCCTCAGAAGAAAACCCCGCACTGGATCGGAACAACCGGACGCTCCACGGGCGTTTGTCGTGACTCGTTAAATACAATAGAAGTGCGACCCAGATTAATAATCCCTTTGTCAAGATAAACTGGGCGTCCACCAAACCATCATGAAAATGAGCGTGGTAAAATACTGCAGGAGCGGTGCACGTGCATGACTAGAAATATTAGTACTACTGCTGTTTGTTATCGTAATTGTATGACGATATATCAATTATGCATATTTATGTATGTGCGTATAGACACACAAACGCCGCAGAGACATGATGTACTGCGTGGACATTATCTAAACAGCACCCTGCCATGTCTTTCTCCAACTCATTACTCAGTGGTGGTCCGAGACTCGGAATCAATTTTTCAGTGTAATTTTCACCATTTTCTCCTCCTTCTTTAGACAGGACCTGTTTAGTTTTCTTGTGGAGGAAATGAGCTTGGACATAATGGATTTTTGCCCAGCATTACATAAACCCTGACAAGGCTGGCACAGTGTGTGTGCGCTGCAGGCTGCTAAGGTTTTGTTTGCCCAGAAAACTTCCAGCTTTGCTGTCACTCACATGGGGTTGTAAATAATCTAGATGTGTTGCCTGATTTATTTATTTATTTATTGCTCTCCTGATACTTGTAACAATCAAAACGTTTGCCTCTCGGTGAGAGGGGGTGCACAAGTAGTGGGCCGCTCGTTCAGATGTTGATCTGTGCATCGAAATGGACTTTTCCGCTGCCTACCAACACAGGGATCGCCGGTTCAAATCCCTGCGCTACCTCCGGCTTGGTCGGGCATCCCTACGCGGGTGGGAAGCCGGATGTGGGTATGTGTCCTGGTCGCTGCACTAGTGCCTCCTCTGGTCGGTCGGGGCGCCTGTTCGGAGGGGAGGGGGAACTGGGGAGGGGTGGGGTAGCATGAGCCTCACACGTGCTACGCCCCCCCCCCCCTGATGAAACTCCTCACTGTCCGGTGAAAAGAAGCGGCTGGCGACTCCACATGTATCAGAGGAAGCATGTGGTAGTCTGCAGCCCTCCCCGGATCGGCAGAGGGGGTGGAGCAGCGACCAGGACGGCTCAGAAGAGTGGGGTAATTGGCCGGATGCAATTGGGGAGAAAGGGGGGGGGGGACTTTTCCCTGACAGTCGCCACACTAAACACGTTGACCTGAAGTAGCTGAAAAATCACACCTCCATATTTTAGTACGCCCTGTGGGGGAAACGCGAAGTGAAGGATGACACCAAATCCTGCACAGCTTCTTATCCCTCGTCTTTCCTCTGTAGTTCCATGCTGAATCCTCGGTCCACGGGTTTTTGTGATAGCCATCATCATCATCATCATCATCATCCGTGTTTTCTTTGACAACCGAGGGAACACTTTAAACAAAGAGAAGGACTTAAAAGTGACTGAATCTACAAAAACCAAAGCCACGTCAGCATATTGCAGACTGAATGGAAGTGTGTGTGTGTGTGTGTGTGTGTGTGTGTGTGTGTGTGTGTGTGTGTGTGTGAGACACTACTTTGGTCATGTCTTAGCAGGGGAATTGATTTGAAAACCTAAGAACACAATAGGAGGTGTTAACGAGAGAATACGAGATAGTCTTGGGCGCGTCTTTTTAGTTGCACGGCGCTGCCATAATTGTGATAATTCAAAATCAGCATGTCGAATTCTCCGTCTTCCGAGATATACCCAGTTGTGCTCATAGGGCTATGTTTCATTTAATAATGAAGTAGACGGGGGAAAAAGTTTAATCAGCAGGGTATTATTGAGGATACACTGCAGACGGTCTTGCATAGTAGACATAGAATAAAAAGAATCACTTCTATTACTATCTAACTGCAATTAGTTTAACCCTTTTATCTCTTGCCATTTGTAACGCTATTTGGACCATTTCACTGAGCCTGGAAATTTGGGCAGTGAAAATGAAATTGATATAGTGCGGGCGATACCATCAGCCCAGAGGGAAGGGATTGAGTGGGGAGTGGGGGGCCCTCTTTATTTCACAGTCTGTCCTCATGGCTTAAATCCAGTTAGCTAGTAGCCACAGAGTATTTTTCATTACGCTACATATTTTATTTTCACTTGTGAGTCAAAGCACAACGAGCTCTGGGAAATGAAAGGTCTATCTATCTATCTATCTATCTATCTATCTATCTATCCGTCTGTAAATTCTAAAAGTTAACTTTACTTAAAAAAAAAAAGGTAAACCGATTACCTTGGGAAAAGTAAGTAAATGAACTTAGTTATGTGAAATGATTTCACATAACGACACAAGTTCGTTTACTTACTTTTCCCAAGGTAATGGGTTTACTATTTTTTTAAGCACACTTAACTTAGAATTTACTGTGAATTTACAGTGTATGCATCTGTCTATTTATCCATCCACTGTCTGTCTATCCATCCATCCTTCCAGCTCTCTCTCTCTCTCCCTCCCTCCCTCCCTCCGTCCATCCATCCATCCATCCATCCATCCATCTAGCTACATGTAGCATGGCACTCTGGCATCATCTTGGGTAGCATCATTGTGTGCATGTATAATTGGCCGGGTACTACTGTTGACATGGTCCTTGGTGTCCTCCCACAGTCTACATAAAGACATACATGTTAGGAGATTTGGAAACTCAAAACAGGTACAGGTACAGAATGGGAGCACAAGTGATTGTGTGTTTAGCACCTTTTAAAGGACTGGCAACCAGTAAGGGGTCTGTGCTTACCTCACGCCTGGTGCCAGTTGGTATTGGTATTGGTACTGGTATCGGTATTGGTGTTGGCCTCCCATGACCTGGAGTTGACTTACACAGGTACAGGCAGAGAGAAGGACTCACGGCAGTTCATTTGTTCCTACATATCTACAACAACACCTACTGAGACGTGCAGTATTCCTCTCTGACTTACTCACCATAATCAACTGCTCTGTTACATGTCTCTAAAGAAGTACGACTTTGTGGAAGAGATGCCGAAATCTAAAACGCTGTTCTTTATGAGAAGCTCAGGAGATAGAAATTTAAATATTCTCTTTCCAAATAATATTATGACTAAGACATCTCATTAGCATACAGTGCAGGGAAGGAGTCTTTAATGAAGGTATCAGAAGGATCTTATTGTCTGGGGATTAACCCTTTTTTTTTCTTCTTAAAAGCCATTATTCAACATTGACTAATGAACGTATTGTATTTATTTGTGTTATTTTTGGTATTTTCTTCATGCTAATTGGCTGTTTTCATATTTCTTTTTTTCAAAATAGGGCACTGCAATTACTTCAATTTCCCACTGCATAATTAGAGGTTAGATTTTGTTTATATCAATGAAACTTTAGACAAAGATTGACACTGAGGGGAAAAATAAATCAATTGGTCATGTACCTACACACACCATTTTTAAGTGCTTGGAAAAGGAGCAGCTGAAAATACATTTAACCATATGCAGATTGCAGAAAGTTGGTTGACCGCTGTATCTGACATGAACGGCACATGGGGTCAAAACAAGAGACTTTCACTATGGGGGCAATCGATGTCTAATTAAAGAGTGCACATACACAACTTCAGACATGATCTGTGATATTCGCACCTTGAAAGTCAACAATAAGTCAATTTTCCATCTTCCAAAATCAAACTGACCAGAAATTATTTTCATCAAATTTTTTTTCTTATACCAGATCCACTACTACTACTTTCGGCTGCTCCCGTTAGGGGTCGCCACAGCGGATCATCCGTTTCCATTTCTTCCTGTCTTCTGCGTCTTCCTCTGTCGCACCAGCCACCTGCATGTCTTCCCTCACCACATCCATAAACCTCCTCTTTGGCCTTCCTCTTCTCCTCTTCCCTGGCAGCTCCATATTCAGCATCCTTCTCCCAATATACTCAGCATCTCTCCTCCACACATGTCCAAGCCATCTCAATCTTTTTTTTTTCTTATACCAGATGCCACTGTAAAATGTTATTTTATAGTAGCAGATACGGTAGCCGCTAGTGAACTCATCATTCATTCATTATCCAAGCCGCTTATCCCAGTTGGGGTCACGGCGATGCTGGGGCCTATCCCTGCAGTCATTGGGCGGCAGGCGGGGAGACACCCTGGACAGGCCACCAGTCCATCACAGGGCCGATAGCCAGGCAACATTCAGGCTACACCATAATGCAACAATACCCTAGTTACTCTGGTACTCTCGCCATTCAAAATGAATATCTGTTGTAATGAATGAAAAATTGCATTTGTATAGTCCTGAAATGAGACAAACCCCACTTTTTTTTAAACCTAAGTTTCAGAAAAAAATACTGTCTTGTATTAGGGCCAATGCGGCATCCTTCCTCTCCACAGCAGTAGAGACCGCTCGGCAGTTGTTTTTTGTTTTTTTTAACAGTCATTCGGTTTAGGCGCCGCGCAAAATGCTTACATGCTGCACCCAAGTCTTACAAGGAAAACCCTGCACTGATCTCATCCATGATGGCCTCTCTGGAATCCAACTGAAGAATTCTGTCGTACTGACTTTAATCCCTGAGAACACCTAACGTCACACAAAGGCATTTTTTAAATATAAGGGTTGAATCTTGTACAGTATTCTTCACAAACTTTTAACCGTCGCCTCAAAGGAAAAGGGGCCAGGGTTGAACTCACCATGTTTACTCAAAACGGAGAGGTTTTGTGCGTTTGCCGCCGGGATTCTTTGACTCGTCGTTGGGAAACTCCCCGGATTCCCTATCACTTGGGAAGATATTGCGTATCGTGATTAATCCTTGCATAGGGTCAAATGTTAGCGTGAACAAACATCCTGGTTTGCAAACAAGCGCAGAAGAAAAGCACTGCCTTACTCATTTCCTGAGCGCGCACAGAATGTTAATGCATTAAAAGTTACTGCAGATTTGTAAAAAGATACTTAGACTCGTTATAAATGAGATGACATGTGAGTAGCACGTACGCCTAAGAACACCAGCACAAAGTGTCATTCATACACTAATTCAAGCATGGCAAGGAATGCCAGCAAAATATCATTCAACAGTATACTACGTATTACCCAAACATGATTAGATTAAGGTTCGTGTGTGTGTGTGTGTGTGTGTGTGTGTGTGTGTGTGTGTGTGTGTCTGAGTGAAAGAGAGAGAGAGAGAGAGAGAGAGAGAGAGAGACAGACACGGAGAGAGATACAGAGAGAGAGACAGAGAGAGACAGAGACAGACAGAGAGACACAGAGACAGACAGACACACACACAGACATAGAGACACACAGCAGGAGACAGAGACACAGAGACAGACAGAGACAGAGAGAGGGAGATTTTATTATATTGTTATTATAATCATGGTTGTGTTGTGTTGTTGTTTTACATGCTTTGGCAATATGTACAAAACGTGTGTCATGCCAATAAAGCAAATATTGATTGATTGATTGACAGAGAGAGTGAAACAGAGAGAGACAGAGAGACACACACACACAGAGACACACAGCAAGAGACACCGAGACACAGAGACAGACAGAGACAGAGAGAGTGAGAGACAGAGAGGGAGACAGACAGACATAGAGACACAGCGAGAGACAGTGAGAGACAGAGAGAGTGAGAGACAGAGAGGGAGACAGACAGACATAGAGACACAGCGAGAGACAGTGAGAGACACAGAGACAGACAGAGACAGAGAGAGTGAGAGACAGAGAGGGAGACAGACAGACATAGAGACACAGCGAGAGACAGTGAGAGACAGAGAGAGTGAGAGACAGAGAGGGAGACAGACAGACATAGAGACACAGCGAGAGACAGTGAGAGACACAGAGACAGACAGAGACAGAGAGAGTGAGAGACAGAGAGGGAGACAGACAGACATAGAGACACAGCGAGAGACAGTGAGAGACAGAGAGAGTGAGAGACAGAGAGGGAGACAGACAGACATAGAGACACAGCGAGAGACAGTGAGAGACACAGAGACAGACAGAGACAGAGAGAGTGAGAGACAGAGAGGGAGACAGACAGACATAGAGACACAGCGAGAGACAGTGAGAGACACAGAGACACAGAGTGAGCAAGAGACAGAGAGAGAGTGAGAGCGAGACAGAGAGAGGGAAGAGAGAGACAGAGACACAGAGAGAGTGAGACAGAGACAGAGAGAGACACACACACACACATACACACACACAGCAAGAGACAGAGACACAGACAGAGAGAGAGAGAGAGAGAGAGAGAGAGAGAGAGAGACACACACACACACACACACACACACACACACACACACACACACACACACACACACACACAGCAAGAGACAGAGAGAGACACAGAGACAGAGACAGAGAGAGAGAGAGCGATCCCTCATACATGTGTAACTAAGCTCTAATGGCCTTGTGTGTGAGATAGGCCAGACCATGCTGCTCTGACAGTGAAAGGAGGATAACAGGGGGAGATGAGGAGCAGAAAGAGAAGAGAGACAGTGAGGCCGGGAGCAAGAAAGAGGGAGAGAGAAGGACGGACAGAGAGAGAGAGAGAGAGAGAGAGAGAGAGAGAGAGAGAGAGAGAGAGAGAGAGAGAGAGAGAGAGAGAGAGAGGAGCACTCAGACACTCATTAGCCACCAGACGCTATCTGGAGTGTGTCAATAGACTCATGTTAGTGGGGTGTTAAAGCATTGACCAGGATACATTCAGAGAGACAGAGAACGACAGAGCGGGGAGGGGGGAGGAGAAGAGGGGGGGAGACAGGAACGATAGAGGGAGCTCCCCTACCATTGCAGCACCTGTCACACCTTGAGATAATCATCCATCATGCCTTACTAGTGACTGGAGAGTGTGTGGTCCTTTTTAATGGCCGCCATTGACACAATTCGTCTTCCCAACCACCCACGGCCTGTCACCAAACCGCTACCGTTGCAGCGGTGGTACATTTTACTGCACCTGTGCCGGGACAGGAGCGATGTGCACATTCTTGCCTCTAAGGATTGTTGCTATCGCCACATATTGCTATAACATTATTTACGTTGCAATTTTGACTTTAAGAACAGCGGCAAAGTCGGCGCCAACTCCTAATCGAGAGGCGATCACCAGCGCCATCTTGTCTATGTGATCAAAATACACACACACACACACAAACAAAGCACATTTAAATTCAGGGCGTTCAGTTGGCAGCGTACTAAATGCCTGATAGCAGTATTTCAGTGCTCAGACCAGCTGCTGGAGAAGTGACACTTGCTGCAGCTTTGGATGCTACAACCCAGTGGCGCCGCAAGAACGGTCTTCATTATCTGAATTATTACAGTCCAACCGAAATAGTACAAAGGCATTGTTGTTTCTTCAAGAACAACATTTGACCAGTACCAGTCAAATGCCACACAGGAACAAGCACAGTGTGTGTGTGTGTGTGCATATGTGAGATATGCAGAACAAACATCTGGAGCAACATTTCCCTGGTAAGCCAATTCAACCTGTAGGTCAGCTGTAAGCTAAAGAAGACCATCTCTCCCTTTCACGTTCTTCCTCCTTTCCTTTCGCTCTCTCCGTTTCTTTCTCTTTCTTCTTCTGTCTCTCTCATGTTTAGCTAGTATTCACGTCTATGCACTGTTTGGACATGTGCGTGTGTGTATGAAAGCAAAGCACAAAAAAAATCTAAAAAGAAAACTGAGGTCAGCTTGAGATCACATTTATGTATTTGGTATCACTAGAAGAAGCTCAGAGCAGCAGGTGTACAGTGTGATGTACAGTACGGTAGCATAATGTTGCTAATGCCTGCCTACGCTATGAGATAGCTATGGCAAAAGTCACTATTTTTTGTCCTTTTCTGCCCATGTTATGTACCTGTGTGTGTGTGTGTTCAGCCCAGATCAGTTTTTGCTCATATGTGACTGTGATGTTGCCTGCTCATCGCTGTTATATTTACAGCATGGGTTCGACGATGGGTACCAGGACTCTTCCTCCACATTCTGGCACGTCCTGGAGAAACCGGTGAGCTCAGACATTGGAAGCAGGCTCTAATGTACATCAGACATGGATGAAAGCCCCATGGTGCAGCAAGGCAGGCAGGCAGGCACGCGAGCGGAAGAGGCCTAGCTAATGGGAGGACCCCAGTGGGATAGTGGCCCGCACCCAGGGCCTCTGGTGGACCTTTAATAGAGAGCCAGGGAGATGCCTGCCTGCTGTGGTTTCTGGGTTTCAGATGATTCTAGTTTCAGGTGACATGGCTCATGCTCTATTAGCAGACTCTTCCGACCACAGTTTTCTTTGGCACCCACACAGGTCCAGCGTGAAGCTGCTCTGAGCAAGTCTAGTTTTCCACACGCCACCTTTCTCCTCCTCCATCATATACATCCACCCTCCTACCCACCCACCGGTAGACACCTACACACACACACACACACACACACACACACACACACACACACACACACACACACACACACACACACACACACACACACACACACACTCATGTACACACATAGTCCTGCCAACACATATATATCAAAACCTCAATTTCATTAATACACACACAGCAGGACACATAATCAAACATAATCATGCACAGACACTGACAGACAAACTCTACCGTACATCTTGCCTGCTGTACAGTAAATAAGAGGCCTGTTGATGTACATAGAAATCCACGGAGTCCAGTACACAGACACCCATATATTTTTTCTGGGCCAGTGCTGTATGCCAGCCTTGACATGGTGGCAGTGGAGGATTTAGGCTCCAGTGGTGTTTGTGAAGTACAGAGCTGTGTCCAAACATCCTGCTCATTCCTGTGAAGTGGTCGGATGCTGGTCCCTCTTGCCGCCCTCCCTCAGCACACTATCCTGCATTCTGGGTGGCATCAAGTCTCAGGACTCAGTCAAGGGGTTGTCTCCCTCATCCCCACGTCTTTCTCTCCTTTCTCCTTTTCCCCGACCCCTCCACCCCCCACCCCCGTTTCTTGACTCCGTTATACATGCAATTTTGTCTTCCCTCTCAAAAGATAGGAGATAGGGAAAGTCATCAATATCAACTATATAAAAATAGGAGAGTCATCAATGCCAGACAGAAGGCAATTTGGAAAGCAATGTTCTGATTTTTTAGCCTTTTGTGTTATAGCGGAAAGTGTTAAATGTGTTATAGCAGAAAGGCCTTACATACACAAAGACATTCTTTGTACACTGAAATATTTCCCAAATGTACTATTCCTTGAAATTATGAAGTTTTCTGCTTCACGTTCTCATTTGTCAGCACTGCAGCTCCATATTGATTGTGGGACAACCAGCTGTTTCACCTTGAATAATCCCAAGTCAATCATTACCTCTTTCATCTTCAAATCCTCATAAAAGAACTGTATCAATTAAACGAGCCTTGCCGCACATCTTCACACCTCCGCAGTATTTGTAATTGGGTGTGTAGGCAAGGTTTGGCCGATACACCAAATTAAAGCGAGAGGTAGATGCACGAGATGAATGGAAACTTGTTCATGGCCTTAAAGTGAACTGGGACAAGTTTTGTTGAGGGAACACATGGGGTGTCTGTTTACACATGTCAAATTCTCTATGTACTGGGCAAAAGCAAGACATGGAAATTAATTTCATCAATTCATTAATAGGAGGCATCGTCACGACCAAACCTTTCTTTTATTCACTTGCTGCCGTTTGGTTTTGCATCGTCCCTACTGTTATCCGCTGAGCCTGACATGTACAGTAGGGTATATACAAGCGCAGTGTTTGCTACTTCATTACTGTTTGAGTCATTTTTTGTTTTTTGCAAAATCTTCTTTAAATGTGACATATTCGTGTCAGTTGTCGTTGACGGTTGTGTTGGGAGCCTGGCCTGCTGTATCCGGTGGGCCCAAGGACCACGGCCCTGCCCGGAGCTGTGCCTGAAGAGGAAACACTGAAGGCGGTCTGACAGGACGTGGAAGCGGGGCAGGCTAAGCTAACTGCTAGCCCATGCAGACTGGTAGTTCGGACAGTCATCCTGGCTGGCGTTTGTTCTCTTGGACAGTGATCTTTTGTTGCTTAGTTTGGATGTACATGTTTAGTTTGGATATATATGTTTAGTTTGGATGTATGGGTTAGTTTGGATATATGTGTTTAGTTTGGATGCATGGGTTAGTTTGGATATATGTGTTTAGTTTGGATATATGTGTTCTTAGATCGGACATATGTGTTTTAGTTTGGATATATGTGTTCTTAGTTTATGGATATATGTGTTCTTAGTTTGGATATATGGATATATGTGTTCTTAGTTTGGGTATATGTGTTCTTGGATTGGTCATATGTGTTCTTAGTTTGGATATGTGTTTTAGTTTGGATATATGTGTTCTTAGTTTGGATATACGTATGTGTTCTTAGTTTGGGTATATGTGTTCTTGGATTGGTCATATGTGTTTTAGTTTGGATATATGTGTTCTTAGGGTGGATATATGTGTTCTTGGATTGGCCATATGTGTTTTAGTTTGGATATGTGTTCTTAGTGTGGATATATGTGTTCTTGTAGTTTTTGGATATGTGTTTTTTTCTTTGTGTTGAACTGCTGTGGGCTGGGGGAAACGATATTTTGTTTCATTTCATGTATGCAAGTACATGAAGTGAAATAACAAATAAAGTGTTCCTGATTCCTGATGGCTTCTGTGATTCGGTGCGCGTTGATTCAGAAACCAAAGCGAGACACGGTGATATGGGGCCTGAGTGGTAAGGTGGGAGCATCTCGATGACCAGAGACAAACAGCAAAGGGATTCATGAATCACTGCACTGATGGCCCCTTGTGGTTCTGTTTGCCATGTATTTGCTGTAAAACCCGCGTGGAATTGAAATTTAAAACATAGGTTATTTTCATCCAGGCCGATCTGATTTTAATGAAAGCTTCTGTCACTTGCGGGGCTAACCTGTGTAATTTGTTGTACACACTGTGGCCTGAGTGAAAATGGCAGGCGAACAGGCCCGCAATGTTCAGGGGAAGCGAAGCATTTAGAGAAAACCTGTATGCACACCGACACATACCGACTTTATAAATTTGCTGTTAAAGTACACACTGCATGTAATTATCGTCCATTACAAATTTCCTAATCACATGGAAAACATTTTCACATAATGGGCAATTAAATGTTGAAATATATACATGCAATAATCTCTCCATCTCTCTTCACATATATTTCTCTCGCCATATATATATTTCTCCCTCTTCACATATATTTCTCACTCCATATATATTTCTCTTCGTGCATATATCTTTTCTCTTCATATATATGTACCTCTCTCCATATATATGTATCTCTCCATATATATTCCTGTCACCCTCTCTCTTAATATACCTCTCCATGTATATCGCTTCTTTTCATATATATATTTCTCTCTCTCTACATATATTTATCGCTCTCTTCATATATATTTATCTTTCTCTCACCATATATATTTATCCCTCCATATATATTCCTGTCTCCCTCGCTCTTCATATACATTTCTCTCTCTTCATATATATTTATTTCTCTCTTCATGTGTCTCTTCTCTTCATATATATATTTATCTCTCTTCATATATATTTATCTCTCCCTATATATTCCTGTCTCTCTCTCTCTCTTCATATATATTTATCTCTCTCTCTGCATATATCTCTTCTCTTCATATATATTTATCTCTCTCTCTCTTCATATATTTATATCTTTTGGATATGACTGATGAAAAAGCGGAGCCCTCACGTCTAACATCAGCCGTGTCATTCACATTTAGCTCACGGTAAGCTGTTTACTAAGAGGGATAATTTGACAGTCAGATAAACAAGACAGACAGACAGACAGACGGATAAACAGCGTGTTGGCTTCTGACAGAGATCTCACTGTCAGTCTCACTGCCACTCTGTTCCTCTTTCAGGCCCAACAGCCATGGGGCAATATTTGAGCAGACAGTCACCAAGTCTTCCAAATATTGAACAACATACAGTAGCTGTTTTTTTTCCCTCGGTGATTTTTTGGAATCTCGTTTTTTAGGGGGCACAATTTCTGCCCGCAGATCCCAAACAAACAAACTGTCCAGGCCAGACCGAGCCTGGAAGAACTGGCAAAGAATTAGGCTGACACATCGGAGAGTGAAGACACGGCTCTTTCTATCTCTGTTCCCTCTCTCTTTCTTTATACTGTATTATTAAATGTGTTTATACAGGTTGGGAGAAAGAGAGATGCAGAGGGGAAAAAATATGATTTTCAGCAAATGTACAGTAAATCTGTCATCTCTGATCCGTAGGTATGGCATTCTGTTCATTTCAGTGCAATGCAGTATGTGTAATACAGTATAGGATATCCATCTCACGGTGCTCAGAGGGACTGCCTTGTGTGGAAGTGATAAAGTGACAGTTGTGCAGTATCAGATGGTGTCAGTGCTTGTCTCGGTGTCTGCCTGTGGAGTATGTTCAGTTGTGTGCGCATATGTCCATGTGTGCATTTCTGCATGTGTCCATTCCTTTCACTCCTTCCATTCCTTTTTGTGTATATTTGTGTGTGCGTGCATGAGTGTGTGTATATGTATGTGTGTGAATAAGTGAGTGTGTTGAATTGCTCATGCACCCAGTGACGTTATCACACCTTTCTCGGGGTCCTGCTGTGTTTCCCGCGGCACCCCAAGGTCCTGGATGCCTTCTCGGTGGGACGGCTGAAGATGCTTGTGGTGGCGGTGGGCGTCTGGCACAGATAAGCACTCTGATATCTCAGTGACGGACAGCCGAGAAACTTTCCCCCCCCCTTTTCTGGCTTCCCCTTTACCCCCATCCCCCCACTGAAAACTGTGACAACCCACTGCAAGTGTCACTCAGAGTTACGTGGATGTGTGTGTGCGTGTGCGTGTGGTACTTCGTGGGGAGTTCTTCAATGTAAGTTAAGTCTCGACCGAAAACAAAGCAAACAAAAGAGCAGGAAACTGGGGGGGGGAAAGTCCGGCAGAAAAACCACACAACAAACAAATTTTAACGAGAAATCTGGGATATTTTTTTTTCTTTCCTTGCGTTTTCTTTTCTTTTTCATTGTTTAGCAGTTTTGTCCCTCTTTCAATTATTTACAAAGTTCAAATGCGAGCAAAGAACTCATTCTTTAGTTTTCGATGGCGGTTTGGTTATTCACAAATGTCATTGGCATTCCTTTATTCTCCCCTTGTGGTGGCCTGTGGGGGAAAGGCTAATATCTTGTGTGTCAATTCACAGCATGAAAACTTTTAGATCTATATAAGGTTACTCATTGCAGAACTTATTTTCTAAGAGAAAAGAAAGAAAAAAAAAACGAAATACATTATTTATGAACATATTCCCAGTCTATGGCTAATTGTTTATTTTCTTCCCAATCGCTTTGATGTAACCAGCTCGACACTTATAGAAGTCTGTTGAATGCTGAAAATTTTCCATTACACTCTTTTGATATATAATTTTTCTTTTTTTTTATGTGTGTGTCATTTCACTAAAGTTTATTTTAGCTCACATGTTGGCCACATGTTTTGGAGAAAGAAATGAGCTAGGTGCCGTCTCCCAAAACGTACTTCCGCACATCCTTCAAGTGTAAAGCGCAGTGATTAGCAATTTTAATTTCCTATGACAAATACATTTCCCTTTATGCCGTGGAACCGCTGGGCGACGGCGTCAGCTTTTATCTACGGCACAGTAAGCATCCGTTTACTTGCTTTCGTAGTGCTTGTAAAACAAAATTGAGCGATCATTTGCCTGGCACTGAGTAACGCGGCACAAAGTGGTGTTTGAGCGAGCCGGGGCGGAAGGCGCTGTGTTCTTCATGGGGCTTTCTGTAATTAAGCAGGCTGCACATTCCTTGGTTAATGTTACGGCCCGAGTTGCCTGATCAGCACTCTGCTGCGTTTAGAGAAGTTTAGGGTGGGAGCGGACGCCCAAGCCGCAGCAGAAATCAAACGGTCACAGAAAACAGTTTAAAGAACAACAAAGAAAGTTGCCCCCTGTAATTAGATTAGGGAAACACGGATTTAAATGCGAGTCGCTGATCTTGCATGTCTAAATCATGCCCCGCTGTTGTAAGGTCAACAGATTGTTAGGGAGGTGGTGGTGGGGACCCCGAGGTGGCTGTTTTGGGGTTCGCCGTTGTTTTGAATCAGACTGAACAGCCACAGGTGAACTGATAAGAAGGAGATCATACGTTGTACGGTAGTCGGTTTACGTTTTCTTCCCAACAAATGGCGGGAGGATTTTCTCACTCGGTGTGGACGCGATTATAAAGACACTGCAAATGAGCACGTATATATTGCTGGCTATATATAAGAGATGGGAAAAGGCAAATGTCAAAATTTGGCCAGAAATATACACTGTTTTGCAAGTATTTTGATAAAAATTCAACATGACATTTTACAAACATTAAATTGAATGAAAAAAAATTCTCACGTAAACTAAATCTCGTTTGATACAGAATCAAGTGGAACGAGAACCATTTTACTCACTTTCTTTTCCAATATATTATGAGACGGGAATGGTTTGCATCAATATAGATTACATATTGCCCTCTTGTTAGTGCTTGACTCTCCGCTTAACCTCTCTTACACCCTGATTTGCAATTTTCTAATTTTTCCAATCTTAGAAGTGCACATTTAACGGTGTTTTTTTTATTGTTGACCAGCTACCACAACACATGCATGTTAAAGACTTGTCTGGATTTGAGTTGTAATAATCGATCATGTATGAAATAATGGTGACTGGTCGACAGCTCGGTTGGGAGGCGAGCGGTTTGAAACTTGAACCCCACATACTGCAAACAGGATAACGCCTGCAGACTGTCCATGGTGACCCTGCCCTATTTTTCACAGACCGGTGCAGATTCTCCACAATCTTGATGATCAGTCACGGGGTTCAAATTGGAGTTATAATTGGCCTTTAACTCGCCTGTAGTGTGTTCCCAGCTTTAGACAAATAGGTATGGACACCAGTAGGAGTATACATACATATGACCCGTATCAATAATTCACATACCGCCCCGTTGGTTGAAGCCTCGCAAGCCTGACGAATCTTGCAGGATTTCATATTGCGGGATAAAATCTGATTACCCACGACATTTAACGAACTAGGTTACGGGTCACACATGCACGAACGCAGGCGAATCTCGTCGTGCTGAATGTGGGCAGTGCAGGATGTGACACACACGGAAATCAGTTTTCTGGTTTTAGTCTTTCTTTCTTTTTTTTTGCAGGCCTGGTTTGTCTGTTTGATTGGTTGTGGTTGTTGGTCACACATGAGCAGTTGTTGGTTTTGCGCCTGCAAAATGTACACTGAAGTCCAGAGAAAGGTAAATAAATGTTTTCACTTATTTGTCTCACTTGTACATGTCATCTTCGTTTCATAGACAAATATGAAGGAAGTACATTGGTGTACAAGTTATAGCTGTATACCGCAAAATATGAATTCAATTAGCCAAGCCGCTTATCCTACTCGGGGTCGCTGGAGCCCATCCCAGAAGTCATTGGCCGGCAGGCGGGGAGACACCCTGCACAGGCCGCCAGGCCATCACAGGGCCCACCCACACACACACACACCCACACACACACACACAGCTAGGGACAATTTAGTACGGCCGATTCACCTGACCGACGTGTCTTTGGACTGTGGGAGGAAACCGGAGCACCTGTAGGAAACCCACGCAGACACGGGGAGAACATGCAAACTCCACACAGAGCAAAATATGAATTGATGTTATTAATAAATTTTTCCATTTATTTACGTTCAACGCCTCCCTCCCGACTCACTGCCAGCCAGGCAGCATTGCTCTTGCGGGGCAGATTGTAGTTTTCACGGGCAATGTCGTACAAACACCGGCTGGTTAGACACAGCAACAATTCAAGTCTCCTCCATCCTGGCTCACTACAGCCAAGTGGGGTCAACCACACCAACTACTTTGCTATTGGTTGAGGCTGAGGATTCGCCGGTCAAAGGTCACCAAAATTGAACTCCACGCGAAGCGAAGATGCACATTTCTTTCGCCACCGGACGTGAATGTTTTATTCGCTGGCATAGAATGTAAGTGCACAGGAGGCGAATATTCGCCAATGTTAATTTCGCGCGCGTGCGACCGTAGCCTTAAGAAAAGGCGTCCCATCCTAAATTTGGCAGGATCAATCAGCATCACCCTAAATTTGATTGCTGGTGATGCAAGCCAGCTGCGACTAGCTGCTTAGAGGCAGATAAACAATGGCAACAATTGACAATATCAATACCAGCAATAGCTGCACTTTCATAAATTTTGTGCTTTTACACAATAGGTTAGCACCAAGACAGGCAGGGTGGAGTGGGTAGAGAAGAGTGTCAGGGGTGATTTGCGACAGAAGGGTACCAGCAAGAGTTAAAGGGAAGGTTTACAAGATGGTTGTGAGACTAGCTATGTTATATGGTTTGGAGACAGTGGCGCTGACGAAAAGACAGGAGGCGGAGCTGGAGGTGGCAGAGTTGAAGATGCTAAGATTTTCATTGGGAATGACGAAGGACAGGATTAGGACCGAGTATATTAGAGGGACAGCTCAGGTTAGACGGTTTGGAGACAAAGCAAGAGAGGCAAGATTGAGATGGCTTGGACATGTGTGGAGGAGAGATGCTGAGTATATTGGGAGAAGGATGCTGAGGATGGAGCTGTCATGGAAGAGGAAAAGAGGAAGGCCAAAGAGGAGGTTTATGGATGTGGTGAGGGAGGCCATGCAGGTGGCTGGTGTGACAGAGGAAGATGTGGAAGACAGGAAGAAATGGAAATGGATGATCCGCTGTGGTGAGCCCTAACGGGAGCAGCCGAAAGTAGTAGTAGTAGTTAGCACCAAGACATCCCAAACAGCACAGCGGAAAAAACCCCCCAACTTACTGATGTCGACTGTGGTCTTTTTTTACTGCTCTTGGGGTTTTGATGGGTAGGCCCTTGGTCACCTTTTTCTGAATTGCTCTCCGTAGCACAGACATCAGAGGCAGTCTGCTCTGACGCCGTCCACTTAGCTACCAGCACAGAACTGCTCTCAATCGTGGTGACTAGGGGAAAACATTTGGAGCAAATCCAAAACAATTTGCTTTCATCACGAGATAGTCCCCAAGCCCATAGTCTTTCACTGACAGTTTTACCCCGTAGTCCGGCAGAAGACTCAAATAATTTTGTGCGTGTGCAAAAGTGTGCCCTTAATTAACGTTAGCCAATCAAAATCGTTCACAAGACATCAGAATTGTGACGCTAATCATGTATAAACATGTTGTTTACACTTCCCTGAGTCGCGCGGCTAGCTTCATTCACCAGCAACCAAACTTTGGGTGACGCTGTTTTTTGGTCTTGCCAAATTTTGGATGGGGCGACCTTTCTAAATGCCCTATACGCAGAGGGTAACCAGGAGTTATCTCGCATTGCGAAGACCTAAGAGACTCGTATTGTTTGTCCTCTCCTCCCCATACAGTATAACCTCCCTTGAATGTATAGGTGTGATGGTCTCGGTGCCAGCGAGAATCACCTGTCTAGACTTAATGTTCCCAGTTGCCAGGCTGTAGGGGCGTGGCCCTCTCACCTGGCTTTAACGAGAGCCATGTCGTTCAGATGCCAGGGTGCCCAGTGGCTGGATCCACAGCTCTGTTCTGGATATCAGCTTTCGTAGGATCAAAGCACTGGCAGCGATATCCTCCCCCTCATCAGACGAGCAGCCGTGCACAGACCCAAGGGATATGATCAGGAGAGGGGAGGGGAGGGGAGGAACAAGAGAGAGAGAGAGAGCAAGAGAGAAAGGGAGAAAGAGAGGAGCCATATAGACAAACAGAGAAACGTCTGTGTGTGTGTGTGTGGGGGGGGGGGGGGTTGAAGAGGAATGATAAGGCTGGTGAAGAGGGGGAGGGTTTAAGGGATAGGGGAAACAGAGCTGGGTTAAGGGCCTGCAGGGTTTAGGAAGGAGAGGGTGGGTGAGAAAGGGTAGGAGGATGGGGAAGAGAGTTGTTAGGGGTGTTTTGAAGACGGCGGGGGGAAGGGCTGATGGGGGGGCGGGGGCATGTAAGGAAAGCATGGAAAGGGGAATGGGTGGTGTTTAAGCCAGGCAGATACACCGGTCTTATCAACATATAGGGCCTGGGTCTCTAGATGGAGCCCTAGCAGCTGAGTTTTCCCTAGCACTACCATGCGCAAATCCCCCCACTCCGCCACCGCAGCCTCACCTACCTCCACAAAAACCCTTACCCCCATGAGTCTATTTACTCACCGGCTTGTTTGCCGGGAGCGACAGCACACCCCCCCTTTCCACCCCCACCAACCCCCGAGCCTCTTCCCTCCTTCCACTCAGACACCCTCCCCGAGCCCCGCTGCTCCCCTCTTCCTATCCCCTCTATCATCTTCCTTGGAGATATGAGGAGCGAGGTGCAACACTTCCCTCTTCCTGCTCTCCACCCTTTCTCCAGGTGCTTTTTGATTTCTCCTCTCACCTCCACTACTTCTCTCCTTCTTTCATGTCCCAGAGTACTTCTCTTCCTCTGTACGTCTCTTCCGATCCCTGGTTCTCCTCAAGGTATCAGTGTGTGTGTGTGTGGCACGGAGTTGCGGCGGAGTCTTTTCTTAAAAGTGCTAGCTCATTAAGTAGCAGGAGTGTTTGGATATCCGTAGTTTGTATTTTTAGTGTGTTTGTTTGTGTCGCTGTGCGGGGCCGCGCTCTCGGTATGTGTGTGTGTGTGTGTGTGTGTGTGTGTGGTAGCAACGGTAGGAACAGCGCTGAGTCTTATTCTTTCTGTTCCACCGTGGCGTCCGGGATGCACAAACTTTTATTTGTGTATAGCAATAACATCTGTTTACAGTGTTGAACACACCGAATAGCATGCAAGCTGAGACAATGAGATGTTAAAACCCCCTGCCGCATACGTTGAGAGCGATGTGCGATGGTAGATAGATGGCTTTGGCTCACACTTTGGCAAATCCAGTTTTATAACGTAGCTGTTGACACCTCAGATAATAAGATTTTTCAGTTTCAGAACTGAATAACAATAGGCCCCAAATTGTTGCATGGAGGTTAAACACCGCCATCTGGGAAAATGCCCTTGAGCAAAACAGGGGTGTGGAATAGCGACCGAGCCCTCACTTCACCTTACTGACCTCGCAGGTGCACATGTTCCTCATGCGAGTAAAACCAGGGAAGGGGAAAACTATCCCAGAAACTTCTGACCTGATTTTGACATTGAACGAGGTATCCTGCCTACTAAATCTGGCTCGTGCAAAACTAATATGAGTGGCCTTTTTAAAGTAATAACTGACATCACTGACTAATTCTTACCCTATGTAAGCTACTGTCATTAAGGGACAATTTAACAACCTGGGAGCTTTTCCAATTAGACAATTGAATAAAGATGTTAATTTGCCTCATAATGTAAATTTTAATGGTTACTGATTGGTATTAGGGGGTCATAAAAGGGACATACAGAGTGTCCGGATAGCGTAGGGGTCTATTCCATTGCTTACCAACATGGGGATCGCCGGTTCGAATCCCCATGTTACCTCCAGCTTGATTGGGTGTCCCGCCCAATCAAGCTGGAGGTAACACTCTACTACTCTACAGACACAATTGGCCGCATCTGCGGGCAGGAAGCCAGATGTGGGTATGTGTCCTGGTCGCTGCACTAGCGCCTCCTCTGGTTGGTCCGGGGTGCCTGTTCAGGGGGGAGAGGGAACTGGGGGGAATAGCGTGATCCTCCCACGCGCTACGCCCCCTTGGTGAAACTCCTCACTGTCAGGTGAGAAGAAGCAGCTGGTGACTCCACATGTATCGGAGGAGGCATGTGGTAGTCTGCAGCCCTCACCGGATCGGCAGAGGGGGTGGAGCGGCGACCGGGATGGCTCGAAAGAATGGGGTAATTGGCCCGCAACCATTGGGGAGAAAAAAGGGTGACAAATCCAAAAAAAAAATCAAAAAATAAAAGAAATACATAGATGCCACTGCAACATATATAACAGAGGAAAAAAAACTTTAGGTTAATAAAAAAGTGCTATCTTTATCAAGGAGGGATATATAAAACACATCAAACAAGCACTTCATTCATCTTAAATTCTGCCAAAGCTAAACTGTTTACTGTTCTGTTGCCCTTCGTGTTGTTTTAACGCTCCATCTGCAAGGTATTTGCACAAAAAAAAAAGAAAAAAGAAAATCCTCTCCAGGCCTGCTAATCCTCTACCCTGTCCTATCTGACCCTTTGTCCAGGTCTCCCAACCTCAGGAATCGCTTTTTAATTGTACGGTTTACTTTCCCGCTGAGACGGAATACCACACAGTGACGGTGGGGAGTATTTGTGTGGCATGCCGTCATCCACTAATGCAAGGACACTTGAACAGCAGCAGGCTACGTGCACGCAAGAAAGTTCCCGCTTTGCAGACTGGAAGCCAGTGAACGCGGTCTTGTTAAAGTCATAGGGTGTTCAGACAGCTTCTGTCCAGCTTCTGTCCATGAATATAGTCCGGGGTGAAAGAGAAAAATAAGCTCTTTTGATGGTGCACTTGTACGGTACACTGCTTGGAATACAACACAGCCCAACAGCTCAAGATTGAAATGGTTAGAGGTGGTTTGTTAAGTGGTTAAACATTTATTACCTGGAAGGCAATATTTAATATTATCCTGTTACTCTCCAAGGACACTGAGTCAAAAGGACACTGTGTCTATACTACATTACATTAGAAAAAGGACCTAAGATGGGTCAGTCTGCATACCCAGTTGCTGTCACCTTATCCTCCATCAACATATCACTTTACACACACATGCACATGTGCACACATAGACACACATGCACACACACACACACACACATTCATAGACATTCATACAGTTACCCCAAAAAAGCCAGTTTAGCTAGCAGTGCAGCTCTGCACCCCAGCAGCTGATTGCCACCTCTCTGTTCTGAGGTCTGCATGGGTGTACATGTGTGGATGTATATGTTTGTATGTGGTGGAGCTCCCACAATGAATATTTCAGCTTTGACCCAGTTCCCATTGCGAAGGGATGTCCTGCCTTCGCTAGTGGAGACATCATGTCATACATTCTAGGTGGTTTTCTGAGTCACTGTGTATACGGCGACATTTCAACCCGCTTTACCTAAATTTATAAGAAGTTGGGAATTGTGTGTTGGTCAGTGCCGTGCAGGCTTGTCTGTCAGATCACTGTGTGTTAGTGAACTTGCGCAGAAGGAAAGCCTGTTTTGTGTCATGACCGCCGTAATTTATTTATTTTTTCTATCAAAGGGTTAAGAGCTCATCCTTTTTCTGTACGGTAGCGACCTGAGTTTTCCTGAGCTCTTAAGTCACAGATTTAGGGTAATACACACAGACATACCCTAACAAACAGACCGGCACACACTCACAGCTCACAAAAACCACACACACACACACATACATAAAAACATGCTTCCGCACACTTGTTTGCCCCCTCTTGCAGACACAGACATACATACATTGTGCACCAAGTTGCCCCGAGGTCTATCTGTATGTACAGGGAATCTTCCTGGAAAGAGGAAGGCAGTGGTAGCTGGCAGGCTCACCGATCTGGATCGATACAGGGCTGCTTTTACTGCTGTTTGTGGATATCTCCTCTCAACTGTGTTATTTTATCCTTCAGTGTGCTCCATTCATTTGTTGTTCATTTGTGCCGCTATGCTGGTTCAATAAACCTTATATCATCCTTACTTTTCCCCATTACAAATCGCCCGCTTTCCTTTGCCAAGTCCATTTCACTAGGCCGGCTTGTCATCGGGATTTATTGTGAGTGACAAGCATTATTCTGGAAGCTAATCTTAGGGAGGGAGGAAAGATTTGATGGGAACGTTATATCCGCAATGAATCCGAAGAATAGGTTCTACAGGTGTAGTTATGATTCAATGAACTCCCGAAGAGATGAAAATTATAGCGATATGGGACGGTGGCGCAGTGGTTAGCACGGACGCCTCACAGCAAGAAGGTCCTGGGTTTGAGCCGCGGGGTAGTCCAGCCTTGGGAGTCATCCCGGGTCGTCCTCTGTGTGGAGTTTGCATGTTCTCCCCGTGTCTGCGTGGGTTTCCTCTGGGTGCTCCGGTTTCCTCCCACAGTCCAAAGACATGTAGGTCAGGTGACTCGGCCGTACTAAATTGTCCCTAGGTGTGAATGTGTGTGTGTGTGTGCGTGTGTGACCTGTGATGGACTGGCGGCTTGTCCATGGTGTCTCCCTGCCTGCCGCCCAGTGACTGCTGGGATAGGCTCCAGCATCCCGTGAGCCCGGTTGGGATAAGCAGCTTGGATAATGGATGGATTGATGGATGAACTCTTGGTGACAGTCAGAGACAGTACCTAACATGGGCTATCAAAAGTCTAATGCACACATAGGTTGAGTTTCTATAGTATAGTATAGAATCTATACCATCAAGATCTTGTATGACCTAAGATGACAAGGGGCAGTGAGCACTCCCCTAGCCACTGCACCTCCTTAATATACACCCTGTTACCATTTTTGTGATTTTTTTTTCTTGCAGCATAAATTATGTTCGTCATCCTAAAATCATTTAACTACGTTTACAACAATAACTCTCTGTTAATTTTGTCTGACTGCCACAGGTCTTCAACAGACAATGGTTGTTACCAACAGGGCCTAGAAGAACCAAGCACCCACCTCATTAAGAGCAAACTGTCATTAAAACAGCTGTTGCCTCACCTTGCTAAGCAGCAACCATCAGCACTAGGCAGAAGGGTAGGCTGAAACCCAGGTAGCTGCAGAGTAGGAGGGACATTTTCGAGTTGCAACCCTGGAAATAGAGTCATGTTTGGTAGAGCTGCCCTTCAGATTTAGGGGCAGTCACCTCCTTCAGCAGTTACCTCAGCAGTTCATTTGGAAAGCAGTAGAGGTTGCGTCAAATCTTTAACTTTAATCACTGGTCTCAATGAAAATTTGCCACATTTACATCAGAACTGCAGTCCGCAGTCAGAAATGCAGTCTCAGCTAGTTGCTGAGGTGAAAAACAGTTAACAGCCTGCTCGAAAGTATATTAGCGCAACGCACAGGCGCATAGTGGCACTAAGCAGGTGACCAGTGGTCACCAGTGGTTTTCTAACCGGCCCTTGGGGACCCACAGAGTCAGCAGTACTGTGGGGTCCCTGAGGACTGGTTTCAAAACCACTGTCTTATGTAGATAACCATAGGGTCCTCAAGTAGTCTCCAGGGGAAGCTGGTGGATTACGGTAACTCCCATTGTATCCCGGGGAAGGTTTCTGTCTCGGGAAGGCTCCTTTAATAAACTGGTAGAATGCTGATTGATTTGCTGGGATACCATGGTGATCCCTTAGGCTCGCAAAGCATGGGACAGGTGAGATTTGTGTGGAATAACCCTCCTTAGGCAGAAGGTACCCATGATAAGTACAACTCATGCCTTGCTGTTGAAAACCTGTAAGCATTAGTTTGGCTAAGAGCAGCACACAGCATGGCCGCATTCAGTCTAAAGAAGGGCACTGCATGAAAAAAAATGTAGGAACTAAAAAACTAGCATACCTTTTTTGGATGTAAGTAGTGTGCAAACACTGCTTAGCTAGCGACCCTTAAAATCAATGTAAATTGACCCAAGGCTGACAAGTTGGCTCCTTCTACTGCAGCAAGCCTGTTACCTTCACTGGGAACAGGGAGTCAACCCACACTGAGTACGTGGTGGTTTAACCTTGTAATAACGTCAGGGGGTGTAATCACTGGCCTTGTTCTAGATGATGAGAAACTGCCGGCGAGAACACCATTGTGAAAGGAGAAAAGTCACCAACACAGTTGCAGCTTTAGAGCTTGGCCTTTCACCAAGTAACTCCCATGAAGCAACTTTTCAGGCACTCTTCAAAATCTCGAATGAATAGCATCGGTAGGAGACACAACACTGTCATCACAGTCGCTTGCAGTCTGTGACTGAATCACATCTTATTTACCAATGCAAAGACCATTTATCAGTTATACACTATCACCAAATTCAACAACCAAACACAGAAATTGAAGCTATTGTGTGTGTGTGTGTGTGTGTGTGCGCGCGCGCGCACGCCAACAAAATACAACCAGTTCAATGAGCATTTCTGAGCATTATGTGTATCGTAAGCATATACATTTTCATAGTGTTTGCCATTGGGGAAATTATGCTCTGCATTTAAGCCATCCTAGCTGTGTAGCTAGGAGCAGTGGGCAGCCGCTGCACAGCACCCAGGGACCAACTCCAGTTCATCTTGCCATGCCTCAGTCAGGGGCACAAATCGGAGTATTAACCCTAACATGCATGTCTTTTTGTTGGTGGGGGAAACCAGAGCACCCGGGGAAAACCCACTGCAGACACGGGGAGAGCATGCAAACTCCACACAGGGGATGACTTTGCATGTTGCAGCATTGCACTATTGCATGTTGTCAGTCTTGGGAGAGAATCCCTCCTCTTTTGCTCTCCCTGAGGTTTCTTCCTATTTTTTCCCCCCGTTAAAGGTTTTTTTTTTTAAGGAGTTGTTCCGTATCTGATGCAAGGGTCTAAGGACAGGATGTTGTGTTGCTGTAAAGCCCACTGAGGCAAATTTGTAATTTGTGATATTGGGCTATACAAATAAAATTGACTTGACTTGGGATGACACCCAAGGTTCGAACCCAGGACCTTCTTGCGGTGAGACGACAGTGCTAACCACTTGGCCGCCATGCCGCCCATATCATTATCATTTTCCATATCATTTTATTCAGCGGTGTCATTGTTGACATTTCAGACACCCACTGCTGGACACGGCTTTACAATGGCATCTTACAGGACCATGGATACGATCATCAGACATGTTATGCCAAGTCCGGTGTAGGCCGCATATTTGGAAGTGACCTCAATGGCCACAATGGCCAGTGTGTTCTATTAAGATAACCCCCTACCCATCCATCCACCCACCCCCACAAGAAACCAAAGAATTTATTCTAATTGATCAAATTTTTCTGCAACCAAGATGATCTAATACATAATATAATGTATAGACAATACATAGGAAAGCAGATGTATTGATCCGCTGCCACTGCAAAATGTGCCTGTAAACACACACACACACAGTCTTATAGACACACTATAGCCCTCGCCATTAGCCCCCTTTAGGTCAGGGTCTGCCAAGTAACAGGTGGTCTTCCTTTCACTGTGGGGTCCCAGCCAGTAGAGATGAGACCATCTGAACAGCAGGTTGGTCGAGGAAAGAGCAGCATTACACAGTATCACTGTAGTCCAATCTGTGCATCGCACAAGTTTTAACAGAAAGAGGACAAATAAAGCACAGTTTACAGGAAAATGGGAGAGAGAGGGAAGAAGGAATATGGAGGACAACTGTACAGAGTTAAGTCTGAGCTTGCCTCATCCCTCTGCCCACTTCTGTCTACCAGATTTCTACCACAGAGGGTGCCAGGCGTGCCAGGGAAGCTGTCAAGTTCCCACTGCTGACAGCTTCAGTGCCACCCGCCTCTGTTTGTGTTTTATTCCTCTGCTCCCTCGTCATGGCAACCTGCTATATTTCCTCTCCTCGCTATTCTTCTTGTACACCCTCCTCCTCGCTATCCTCCCCCCTTCTCCAAGTGTAAAGTGATTCTCCAGGTGGAGGTTGGCCATTCGGAGGGCTGTGGATTGGCAGTTGATTGGTGAGCGGTTTCTCCCTGAACCCCCGCTCACCCTAGGGACCGAGACTCGGGGGGCTCTCAAGTCTCACTGTGGCCGAGGTCCAGCATCTCCTCATCGAGTAAGACTGCTGCTTGGCCACTGTTGGTGCTTGAAGCCCCAGACAAAGGCTGCCAGGTCCAGTAAATACTGTCAAAAGTAGTTAGGAACTACACTGACGGCTGATTAATTTGTGCAGATCATTTCCACTCTTATAAGGCAAATGATCGAGTTTGCCCATGGAAAGAAATTGCGTGACCTTATTTGCCAAAATGAAACAACTTCGAGTCGCTCAACACTATCTGCGTGCGGGTGTGAAGTAAACGACATGTAGATTTAACTACTGCATATCAGTGCAACCGTGACATTTCAATCTGTTTCTATATCGTGTAGTAACATTTCAACACAAGTGTGTTTGTATGTGTGTGTGTATGTGCATGTGTGTACCTCTGCAGATGTGTGTTGTGCAACAGAAGATCACCTTGTCAGTGGCCAGTCAGAGGAAGCCGTAGGCACTGAGACTGAGGGGGGCGGGTCGAAATGGCTCTCAGGAGGCGCTTCTGTTCAGCTCAACCGTCTGCGTACCCCTTTTAGACTCTTGTGTCTCACACACACACACACACACACACACACACACCCCTCCAGCTGGGAGGTCCCGAGAGGTGGCAGGGCTCACTGACTGATTAGGTCCCAGGTAAAGCAGTGCCCGGAAGCCAGCAAGAAAGCCAAAGTCAATGACGACACTCAAAGCGCATGCACGCCAGCGTAAGCACGCACACACACACACACACACACACACACACACACACACACACACACACACAGTCACACGTACATCTGCCACCGGTTCTTTCATATCGTCGGCCTTCGTGCACGGCACACAACTACTCATGCAATCTGCACACCACTGGGATTTCCCTCTTTTGTGTATGATATAATGATATTATTCCCTCTATTTGCTGGGCAGTTAGGCACCTGGCCAGGCAGCTCAGTTCTGAAATTGGGGTAAAATTATGACGTTCTTTCGGGATAGCTAAATAATGGCTATGGAGCACACAAAATGAAAGGATTTGGAATGTGAGTGAGACTGAAAATTTGGGTTTTTTTTTTCTTTTTTGCTCATTTGTTTTATTATTGTTTTATTAGCGTTTCTTTTTTTGCTTGTTTGTTTTCCCTGTCTTTGGATCGTCTTTTAGCTTATTTGATTTCCAGCCTTTGCTCTTGCCGATTTCTCTACTCTTAACTATTCTTAACAATAGTCTGTTCCTTAACAATAGGTCTCATAGCACCGAGCCCACATTTATAAACCACGCACCGCAACGCAAATCAGGAAGCCACTGGACAATGAAAATGGCCCCCTCCAATCCACAGGCAGTAAAAAGATAGAAGTCTAGGATTCTATTCTGAGACCCTCTGCCATTTTACAGTCTGTCAGCCTTCTAGGATGTCTGTAGTTGGACGCTGAGACCGGAACCCTCCAACTCTATTTTCAGCACTTTTCTGAAAACCCTCTATTGTGGAGGTATAATTACAAGCCTCTACACTGTACTTAATTCCCAAACAATATGGTGTACTTTAACACAAGGACATGAAATTGCTCTCCATTCAGAACATGCTCAGCTAGACAACAGAGCTTTCCATGTTCCGAGGACATCCAGGCCGCCGTTATGATGCCTTGTAAAACCCCGCCGTTCCCTCCCATTGCCACAGTGTAATCTAAATAGGGGGAAAGATGATGGTGGTGATGATGGTGATGATGGATGGGAATAATTAAATTAATATTATCTAGTAAGTGCTACCTCGAATCATTTAACTGGGCAGAAATCGAACCTCCAATCTCTCTGTCCACAGTCCTCCTCTCTGTGTAACGCTGGACTTGCTTGCACAAGGAGGAGATGGCCAGTAAGTATTTCAAGCCACTTTAGCGATGCTGGAGGATCACATGCTCCAGAAAGGGAACGAGAAAATAAAATTTTCGACTGTCATAAAAAAAAAAGAAGATGGTGTTTCAGGAAAATTAACACAAATAGTCCACCTCAGTCAGCCCATATAACTGGGATCCCCCCCCTCCGCATTTCATTCTCTCAAAGGATATCGTTGCAGCTCCTCCATTGATAAGTAACCATGAGCAACCGTCTCAGCACTTTATTCCCTTTGTCTCTCTCCGTCTGAGTTTCCTCTCTCATTTCTCTCTGTTTTTCTCCTCTAGGTCTGTTGCATCTCAGTGGTAGCGGGCCCGGTGTCTGACAGTGATGGTGTTGTTCCTTCGTTCGCTGTTGGCTCCTGACTCCTAATTTGTGGAAATGCTAGAAGCATCTGGTTCTGTTGAGCGTCTCTGTCGACAGCGGCGGTCGTCCGGGCGTTTGACGGCCGGTTGCCATAACGTCATCACCTTGGCGACAGCCCGGACCCTGGCACCGCTCTGGAGTACCTGCCACTCAGCATTACCAGCCCCCTCCGAGAAGAGACAGGGCATTTCACGCATCCAAGAAATGGGGCAGTTTGAGAGTCAATTTTGATAATAAGCTTATTTGAACCCCCACCGCAACATACCGCACCATGCACCCCCTCCCGGCTCTCCATGGCTAACCCCAGCCCGCAGGAAAGGGAATAATAGTTTAGTGGATAAATTATATGGCCTGTTAACAGTGAAAGACTTTAATTTTTAACAGTGCACAGTGTCACGATGTCATTCTCACATAATGCTATTTTATCTCTGACTTTTCAAAGGGAAATCTTCGCCTCTCTAATGAAATACTGATGCAGGGACCTCATTTACTTTGAAGAGAGAGAGAGAGAGCGCGAGAGAGAGGGAGGGAGGAGAATTGGGTTCATATTTGAGAGTTCCTTCTTTCTGCAACCCGTTCTCCTCTGTCTTCATAGCCCGGTAGAAATATCTCTTGGGACGGTATATTCGAGCCATACAGGTCAGTAGTACAGAGTCGTGGTTTAGCTTCTGCAATGCAGTTGCTGTTTGGCGACAACTGTTTGCATTGGTGGCGACAAAAATCAGCACTCTGTTTCAAGAGGTATTATGATACCACTGCTTCTGGTGTGGGAAGATGGCGGCGCGAATTCACGTTTGCAGCGGCCTCACCCAGTACCGGTGTGGGAAGATGGCGGCGCGAACTTACGTTTGCGGCGGCCTTACCCAGTACCGTCCACATCTAAGTTTGTGTCTTCATTTGATGGCTGGGAGAGCCGGTGCTGGATCAGCTGGGAGAGCCTGGTCTGCTGTGTCTGGTGGGCCCAGGGACCACAGGTAACACCGAGGGCAGTCTGACAGGACACGGAAGCGGGGCAGGCTAAGCTAACTGCTAGCCCATGCAGACCGGCAGTTCCGGCAGTCACCCTGGCGTTAGCTCTCTTGGACAGTGAATTTTTATTTATTATTTTGATATGTTGGTTATGTGTTTTGTAGTTTTTGTAGTTTTTTATAGTTTTGTAGTTTAATTATAAAGCCAGCGCTGTAAATGTATTGTAAATGTATGTCTGTGAAGAGAACGCATGCCAACCCACAGTGCAGAGGTGGTTGAGTGACATTCACATGAGGTTTCAGTCAGTTAGGTCTCTTAGTATGATTTGATTAAATCTGAAATTTTAATTTATCTTCTCCATCGGAAAAAGCAGGATAAACCACCCCGAGATTATATATGGAACCACTTGGCTCAATTCAAGGAGTTCATTCAGAGTATGTTTTCACTCCACTTGAGCAGGATGTGATTTGGAAATTCATTGAAATCATATTAAACAACTCGGTCTATCGTCACTCAATCCCCCCCATTATCTTTTTTTTTTGGCACCTATGGAAGCATAGCGTCGCATACCTTATGTAATTTATACGACGATCCAGGAAGGCGATAAACACGCTTGCACACCCGTGCTGAGAAAGCGATTGTTGCCCGGTCTCTGCAAGATGGCTCTCAGTTCCACACATCACATCCTATTTGCTGCTGTTTCATATCCATACGTAAGCAAACAAAGTAGTGGCCGTGCAGGAGAGGAGGCGGCAGGGGAGCAAACAGCATGAGGGCACCATGTTCAAACTGTGGTGACCAGTGGCTCCTGCCTGTCCCTGGCCTCGCTGATTTACCTCTGCCCACCGCCTCAATGAAGGTATTCACACACCAAATTCCAACAGCCACCAAAACATCTAGCCCAAACAAGACACAGAGACTCTTCTAGGTAAATACGTGCCCGTGTAAAAACCCCGGCCTTGCAGCATGCCTGCCCCTCTCTCACTGTTAGTCTCTCTCGGTTTTCTCGCTCTCTTTGACACTTTTTTTTTGTGCCTCTATAGAGCTCATAATTTTCACTGCTTTCAGGCTTTGTTTCCCTCCCAAGTGCTCTCCCGGCCCAAAGAGGAAAATGAGCATGCTGTTAAGCAGACCTCACAGCTCACATCCCAGAGTTCAACCAAATGAAATGCTCTCAGCCTGTAATAAAACTAAATGCTGTGTCAGCACTATTTTCTTTCGAGAAAAAAGGAACTAATGATAATATGGGGGAAGGTACCCTAAATCTGCTTTTATAAATAGATTAATGGAGAGACGTAACATTACAAAAGAAAAAAAAGAAAAGAAAAGAGAAACAACTGAGGCAAGAGAGTAATTTCCCTTCTTTTATTGTTAAATTGCGTAATCAGTGTTTCAGATTCTGCATCCCGCCTCGGCAGATGCAGACACTTGAGGAGACTTTATGATTCGGTATACTCTTGGCAGAGACAAAAGGCAAACGTGGGGCTGTGGAAAAGGCAGGCCGTCCATGAAAGAACTAACTCCACCACAGAAAAAAGAAGAAAAAGAAGAAGAAGAAGAAGAAGAAGAAAAACAAAACAAACAACAACAAACCAAACCAGGCTGGCCTTTGTTATCTACTTCCACCCTTTTGCTCATGTTCTTTCGTTCTATTGTTTGTTGGGTTGGCAGCTGGTTGGTTAGTTAGTTGCAATCTTTACTGGGAGGGACACGAGCTGAAATTGCATGTTGCATGGTTTTACAGTGTCTTTGGTAAGCTTTGGGCAAAGATGGCTGCAGCTGCACCGCGACTGTACCTTGTGTGCAGTAGCTGCCAGAAGTAACTGAGGTTTTATCCTTGTCAACATGACACGAAGACTTACAGAGTGACACACAGGTACCGTTTCTTCACAATTTGTCTCGCAGCCCCCGTGCACAAGCTTGCACGTGACATCATTGCATTATTATCAATGCAAGCATTGTTAAAATCTGAATTTACAAGATATTTTAAAATTTACAAGGGTGGCACGGTGGCATAGTGGTTAGCGCTGTCGCCTCACAGCAAGAAGGTCCTGGGTTCGAATCCCGGGGTTGTCCAACCTTGGGGGTCATCCCAGGTCGACCTCTGTGTGAAGTTTGCATGTTCGCCCCGTGTCTATGGTGGGTTTTCTCTGGGTGCTCCGGTTTCCCCCACCCTCAAATGAAGACATGCATGTTAGGGTTTATACGCCTGTCTGTGCCCCTGACCAAGGCAACGGAAAGAAGAACTGGAGTTGGTCCCCGGGCACTGCAGGGCAGCTGCCCACTGCTCCTAGCTACACAGCTAGGATGGATTAAATGCAGAGAGTGATTTCCCCACTGGGATCAATAAAGTATCTCAAAATTAAAAAAAAAAGGCTATGGGCCTCAATGGCGATCGCCAATCCAAAAAAAAATAAAAGTACTTCAACAGGTTTTGATCAATCATGATGATCAATCACTCCATTTTACAGTATGATGAGTGTTTCCTGGTGCCCACCATCAAATATCCGTTATCACTTCTTGGCGTGATGTATGGACTCTGGCATTTGCAGCGACTGGTGTATTTAGCAGCAACCACAACATTGTCTGGCTACAGCAGGCAGTGGTCTACAGGCTTTCCACATTTATCGAGTATAATTGCTGCTTAAAGTCTTAAATTATTTATTATTGTGAGATCTGACAGTGCTGCTCTGAAGCAAATTGGGATCATCTTCCATGACCACCAAGGATTTGCAGATTGGAGGCAGAACTAAGTTTATTTCCTTCGCTCTGCTTTTATCCCTGCAAACGAAGCGTTTAAAAGGATCACCAGCGACAGATAACCACGTTACTGTACAGACGAATAACGGCGCTGCTCTTAAGATCCTGATTTTGTCTGTTTTTTTCTTCTTTTTTCCCCTCCCTTTTTTTTCCCCTCTTCTCCTCACCCCGGTCTAAATGTGCTGAGGCTCTCCCTGTGGGTTTTAATGTTTGACACGGCGAAACGCTCTTAAATCCTCCACTCTGCTCCCTCCCTTAAGAAGCCCAATATCTTAAGAGCAAAAAGGATGTATGTCTAATTCACAAATTTATCACTTCGCAAAATGATGCATTAAATGAAAGGGGACATGCTCTGATTCGAAATGCTGACTTTAGTAAAAGAAGTTCTGATTTTCAAAATGAGTTTAGATGGGCTCCCCCTCCCCCCCCCCCCGCATGCCTCCCACATCCTCTTGCCTTTCCACTCCTGACACACTCTCTTCTCTTTGTCTCTTCCTTTCTGGTTCTTCCCATCTCCCTCTCACTTTCGTGTTTGAGAAACGTGCATTTATCAGTGTTTCACTGCTTTGGCCTGTGTGATTGTGGGTTACGTGCATGCACCCCCCCATACTCTCTCTCTTTCTCTCTCGCTCTCTCTCTCTCTCTCTCTCACCCTCTCGCTCTCTCTCGCTTTCTCTCTCTCTCACCCTCTCTCTCTCTCACTCTCCCTCCACCCAATGTTTGTCCTGTCTTCGGGGCAATAGAAACAATTTTTCATCGTTTTACAGGGTGGACCATTTAAAAACCTGTTATATAAACACTTTGTTTGAGCCAGTCAATGAGACATTTTCTGAAACTGGTTGTCATGTCATGAGCTGGATTACAATAAAATGCTGCTTCTTCTTCTTCTTGCTTCTCAGGGGTCACCACAGCGGATTGTTGCCCTCCATAGCATCCTGTCTGACGCATCCCTTTCCCACAGTCCAGCCCTCCTCATGTCCTCCTCCATCTGGTCTCTTCATCTTTTCCTTGGTCTGGATTACAGTAAGATTAATAAATTTGAATATCAGCTGTTGGACCGGAATGTAAACTAAATAAACGTGCTTTTGAAAATAAAAATCTCTCTATGTCTCTCTCTCTCTCGCTCGCTCTCTCGCTCTCTTCAGAGTGGGCTCAAATAATTGTTTGTCTGTGTTTATGCTTGCTTGGCGAGGGCAAGGTTAAAGTATAATTTTTGCTCTTGAAAAGAAGGGCTACCATTTTTTAAAAATTTTTTTTTTATTTTCAGCCATCTGATTTTGAGAGGCTAAGCACTTGTGTTCAGAAGTACCCCCACTTAAAGGCTTCCAAAATCAATCAGCTAAAATATCTGCGAGGTCTTGCACAACACAAGATGGTGCTCTTCAGTGAAGCCCAATCACTCCCTTATAATACAGCTTTCATCGGTCGACTTCGCGCTTACGGGTAGAGCCTCCTGTCATTTTTCCCTTTGTGGGCTGTTTTCAACTCAGTTCAGACAAAACAAAGAAACCCTGGCAATACAACGAAGAAAGCGATGTCAACATAGTCCATAGACACGAGTCATCATTATACACAGCATTTCATGCAACATTTCACTGACTTTGGCAGCTAACTTCAAATATCCCAACTGATCTGATGGTTTGACGATGATTTATTTATTTTGGATCTCCCCCCCCTTTTTTTTTTTCCTCCCCAATTGTATCCGGCCAATTACCCTTCTCTTCCGAGCCGTCCCGGTCGCTGCTCCAACCCCCTCTGCCGATCTGGGGAGGGCTGCAGACTACCACATGCCTCCTCCGATACATGTGGAGTCGCCAGCCGCTTCTTTTCACCTGACAGTGAGGAGTTTCACCAGGGGGGGGCGTAGCACGTGGGAGGATCATGCTATTCATCCCCAGTTCCCTCTCTCTCCCCCAAACAGGTGCCCCGACCGACCAGAGGAGGTGCTAGTGCAGTGACCGGGACACACACCCACATACAGCTTCCCACCCGCAGACATGACCGATTGGGTCTGTAGGGACGCCCGACCAAGCCGGAGGTAACACGGGGATTTGAACCGGCGAGCCCCATGTTGGTTGGTAGACTGCTACGCTACCCCAGATGCCCGATGATGATGATTTATTTCATCATCATAAATTCATCATCATTATTTTTGGTAATCCACCAAATGGCACAGTAACCCAGTCTGTAGAGTAGGTGTGAGTTCCTCAGAGGCTCAAACCAGAGGAGGTTTTTTTTTTTTTACAAAATAATAATAATAATAGCATTAATAAATAAATAAGAGCAGCTCAGACGGCTTCGGCGCCATTCTCGACTGGCCGAGAGGCAACATGGACTTGTTCTCAGAGGGTCAAGCTGCCAAGAAACAAGTTTAAAGAGGAAGAGATTCTGTGTTAAACAAGTAAATGTAAATGTCCGCTCAAGAAGCAAGGATCCCCGGAGACGTGTTAAAAGAAGGGTGAGGAGTAAACCGATGACAACCCCGTCTGCACAGCTC
>NC_079211.1:137233227-137280727 GCF_029633865.1 Lampris incognitus | reverse complement strand
GATGTGTGAGCAACTGCAACACATCAGCTGCCCCACCAACTTTCACTTCATTTATAAAGGGATAATTATGTCTTTCTTATTTTTCCGCCATGTCGGTGGTTTTCGTCCTCTTTCTCTTTTGGCATGAGTCGTGGCAGTTGTCATGGAGCGCATGTAAAATCGTCTGTGCAGGTACAAAATGTCTAATCTTTGCTTTTCCTGTTGGGATTAGCAGAGGGTGCTATGGTACGGCTGTCAAAATGCATTAGGGAGGAGAAAAGGGGAACAGGAGCAATATGGGACACCTACAACTTTGCAGCCGGACCAAATAAATAGATAAACAAATGTGAATTAAAAGATACACATACCTTCTCCAAGGTTTATTTGCAATATATCTTTGCACTACACGAGAGTGGGCCTATTAAAAGAGAACACTTTGCAACACTTGTGCAATTTCAAAATGATGTCGTTATTACGCGAACTGAAATTATGTACTTCACTGACAAGGTCCACAAGAACTAAAACACTTCTACTTAAATTTGTCAGTATATTATTTACTCTCATCTGAAATTTGAATTTGTATAGCTTTATCTGTAGTTCCTCAACAAAACCCATACTATTATTTTTCCCGCAGAGGCCGTAATTACAATCGCACTAAATGGGCTTGAACCGTATCAAAAATTAATTAATACCAAATTTTATTTGGGTTATCCATTGCTAAAACACATGGTTTTTGCATGCTAATGCCACATGTTTTGAAACACTGCTGCAATTCAATTACTCGGGAAATACCATTAAAGGCAGCAAATTTACAGTTTAATTTGTGCAGACTATTTAAGTCGCTCCAGAGCCACAGAATCCTCCTCCTTAGTAAGTGGATTAATTAATTTGAATCAATAAAGTCTCTCAGCCGGCTTGCAACAACCCCCCCCCCCCAAAAAAAATGTAAAAAGATAAAAATAAGCAACTCCATACACAGCGTTATCAGCTGCGGCGGAGGTCCGAGCCCTTGCTTTCCAGCTCGAGGAGGAACTTTCGTGGAAACAATTACATTGCAGAGGATTTAAGCCTTGTCTTTTCAGCTTCTGTATGACACATTTATTTCTTTGTTTATTTTTTTTTCCCCCCAGCAGCATTACTATGGTGCATAACTCCAACAGTTTTGTGCTTTGTTTATGGCGGCGATCAATTCTACACTAACAGAGCTCGCCGCATTCATTTTTAACATTTGAGAATTTGATATCTTCTATTACGCACAACATTATCGATAATTCCCAGGTATTGAATATAGCATTCGAGTATAATGCTTAACAGCGGGGAAGTGAGCGGCTAGATGAGTCAGTATGACTACCCTGCAATGTGAAATTCATGTGAACAACAGCATTCAGCCTCCACACGTCAGTGCTCGGCATTTGCGTTGCTGTTTTAACGTCATTTTACATTATGGGGAAAGCATAAAAGTGCTTTGCTACGCCTTAACACATAAAACAGCTCGGGTGGATTACTTCATATTTCTGTGTGCTAACCCTTAAACTTGCAAAGGAGATCATTCATGGTACATTTGATTCCTACTTTCAATTAAGGATTTAGTACAGCTGTCTTTAAACATAAAGATTATATTGTGTGATTGGCGTCTGCTCTCCTCCCCGGTTTCAGTGAGGAAAGCCCAGTTTAGGTTCGATACTCATGGGACAGTCTGCCAGAAAATATTGTTGACAGATGAGTCATATTCACCAGCAGACTGAGAAAGTATTCTGCACGGTGTGAAAACATGATGTTCATCATGTGCACCGGCTTCCACGTAACAGGATGTAAGAATAGACAGGTAAAGACGTTATCCTCGATCCATGTGTGTAGAGCCACCTCACATTCTGTCCATCTGTCACTTTCTTCCCTTTTCTCTCTCTTTCTCTCTCTCTCTCTCTCTCCCTCCCCCCCTCTCCTTCTTTCCATCGTTGCCATTCGCGTCCTCTCTCCCACCCTCTCCCCTTCAGCTGTGGTGAGGAATTTGATGCAGAGGTGTTGCATTTCTGCTTGTCTATGTGTCCCTCTGAAGTCCAGTTAAGAAAACCTGAACAGGCGCACTTGTCCTCAAAAAGCGAACCGATTAACCCAGACAGGAACCCTTACTTACCAGGTAACCCTGAACCATGAGCGCAGACCATCTGAGAACAGAGGAACGCGGATATGATCACATTTTAATAGCTAAAGTTAGAAAATTATGGTTTATAATGAAATGGACTATCAGGTGATTGGATTGCTATGTTAACAACTATACAGTTGATAATATAGCAATCAGGATCACTTTGTTATTTCATGTACTTCCATGTACTTGTGTACATGAAATTAAATGAAATATCATTTCCCCCAGCCCACAGCAGTGCAACACAAAGACAAAAACACATCCAAGAACTACATGAACACACATATCAAAACTAACACATATATCCAAACTAAACAAAAAAAAATTACTGTCCAAAGGAACAAACGCCAGCTAGGATGACTGTCGGAACTGCCGGTCTGCATGGGCTAGCAGTTAGCTTAGCCTGCTCTGCTTCGGCGTCCTGTCAGACTGCCCTCGGTGTTTATCTCTTTGGGTGCAACTCCAGGCAGGGGCCACGGTCCTTGGGCCTGCTGGACACAGCAGACCAGGCTCCCTCAGCCAGACATCCTTGACACATCTACTCGCACTCCACACAACAACACCATAAACGCCACAGTCAACGCCAGGCTCGGCCGCCACCAGACCGCCCTTGGTGTCATCGGAACTGCCAGTCTGCATGGGCTAGCAGTTAGCTTAGCCTGCCCTGCTTCAGCGTCCTGTCAGATCATCCTCATCGTTATCGCCTCGGGTACAGCTCCGGGCAGAGCTGTGGTCCCTGGGCCAACAGGACGCACCAGACCAAGCTCTCCCAGCCATCAAATGAAAGCACAAACTTAGACGGCGTAATGGCTAAAGTAGGGACCTCTGCTATGGGACAAACCAATCAAATTGCTCTGCATTCGTTAGCTTTAGCCTCAATATAAAGGCCATGGTGGTAAGGCCTGCTGGGTAATGATGTCAGAGCACCCAGGAGACGCGGGACTGAATACGACACGCTGCATTGGCTGCAAGTAAACTACACAGACGGCTTACAGAGGAGATGTTTTTCCAGCAGACTACGGGTTCATCACTACTAAAGTGTCTCATCTGTGTTGCTAAGCAGCAGCCAAACTTACTTTGGGAATCTAATCAAAACCACAGGGAAGTGGGATTAAGGAAAAACACATGGAAGATGTAAAAGTGAATATTCTCCACTTTGCAGGAAAAACGTGCACTTCAAAAAATAAATAAGAAAAGACTGAGAAGGAAAGAAAAAAAATAATGTTTCCAGCGAGCAGATAATACCTGCGGGAGGTTTGCTGTAGTGGTGTCTTGATGTTCAATGACAACCCGTGTTCGGGTCAGGCCGTATTGAATGAACAACACTAAGCTCATTCAACACTTTGCGGAGGACGAAAGTAAACAATCAACTAAAGATATGAAGTGTAATTTTAAAATGAAATATGTACCTCTTGGCAAGACAACGCTTACTAGCATGAAAGTAAGTTCTCTGATGGATGAAGTCATTGTAATGGACCCGCGTGTCATCGTGATACTTTTGCTTACAAAACCTGTATGCGGAATGAGCCTTTATTTCTGCAATGCCGTTAAAGTAGAATTTAGTTATTATTATTGTTATTATTATGATTCTTTTTTTGGAGTTGGAGTTTTACCCCTAAATGATTGTACAGTATTATGGAATAACACTGTTTCTATAGTGAACCTTATACATGGTTATTATTAGTGAGACTGTCTTGGGCGTGGGTCAGTTCGAGAGCTAATTGATTGGAACAAGTATTTAGTGCACAATGGAGAGAACATATGTTTTGAATTTAATAGTTCTCTTTGATCTTTTCTAATGAGTCCTAAAGCCACAGTCGAAACCTGTTTCATTTGCCAATAGAAATCAAGCATCGCTTTTAATTGAAGCTTTTTAGCTAATCAGTGTGTGTGTGTGTGTGTGTGTGTGTGTGAGACCATACTTTGATAATTACGTAAGCGCTGACTCCTATTTGTGCCTTTGGAGGAGCATCTAAAAACCACTGTTCCCATAATCCTTTCCAGGCACCATCGCATTTAGCGAGGCCTCCGAAAACCATCGATTGATGCAGGGATTTAAAGATAAGGCCCCAACACATTATTGTGCTCTGTCTTGTTATTAGCTGTTCATGATTCCTCTTATTTCAATATTTTTTCTTGAAAATTTCAACAGCAAACATAAAGATATGTTTGTGTTCCATATATATATATATATATATATATATATATATATATATACACACATACACACACACACACACACACACACACACATTGATATTCCACTCCTCATTTGTTGAGCACTTTCATCAACACCATTGATGGCTTCCGGGGAAAAAAAACACTCTTTTATGTATGTGTATATATATATATATATATATATATATAACTTCTTAAACGAAACCCTCAGAAAGTGCTCAACAAACAAGGAGCAAAATAATCCAGATTATATATATATATATATATATATATATATATATATATATATTATGAGTTTGCACAGATATAATACTGTAAAATGCATACATGTAAATATATATAAACTGTACTATACATCCAGACCAATATATCCAACATTTTTTTCCAGTCATGTCACTTTAGACACCGTGTGTGTGTGTGTGTGTGGGGGGGGGGGGCCGCCTCCATCAATCTACACTCGCATCCGAGCTCGACCAAGAGTTGCAACTTTATAAAGGATTAAGTACGCAACAATTAGCCAAAGTAATACAAAATGAATGTCATGCAATGTTACGATAAATGTGCTTACAATGATCCTAACAAGAAGAACTGAAATGAACATTTCAGATCGTCGCAGTTCCCTTACAAACTGATCACTTGCAATCCTTCTATGTCCGCATGGCTGGGCATATCATCACTGTGTAGTGAACGTGAATTCGATTTTGTTTTAATTTTATTATAAAAATACAGGCATATTAACAGAAGACACCCACTCACAATTTCGTCTCAAGCTAGTGGCTATCTAGTATAGATTGTGACTAATCCATCATCAGCGCCGCATAAAAGGAGAATCCTCAGATCTGCCTCCTCAGCTTGTTAGTTTCGTCTGTCAGTCTTTGCCGTAGCCTCGCCACTTTTTCTGGCACACATGACAGCCCCATGCCTCAGACAGATTAGAAAATTACACAAATGCTCGGCTGGAAAGGTATAATTGAAGATGGCAAAGGACTGAATGGGAGACGTTTAAATGATTGTTCTGCACTGTTCAATGGACGGGTCTGTGGCAGAGGCCACATACAGAAACATTTTGAAATGATTACTGCAGAAGTCACTCTATCGCTCTCTCTCTTTCTCCCTCTCTTTTGCTCTCTCTCTCTCTCGCCTCCTCTTTCTCTCTCCCTCTCCTTCTCTCTCACTCGTTCTCCCTCTATCTTTCTCTTGCTCTCTTTTTCTCTTTCACTCTCGATCTTTCTCTCTCCCTCTCTCTCCTCTATCTTTCTCTCCATTTTTTGCTTTTTTTCTTTTTTGTTAAATAATTTTTTTACATTTATTAAATTTGTTGTTACATTTGTTTAAAAAAGTGTGTTAAATAAAGACTGGTTTTAAATTTCAAAAACTCTCTCTCATACTCTCTCTCTCGCTCTCCTCTTTCTCGCTCATGTTCTCTCCCCCTCTCTTTCTCTCGCTCCCTCCCTTTCTCTCTCCCCCTTTCTCTTTCTCTCCCTCTTTCTCACTCTCTCCCTTTCTCTCCCTCTTTCTTTCCCTTTCTTGCTTTTATTCTGTTTTACTGTGTGTGTATTCAAGTGTGGATGTGTAATAGCGTGTGTATGGTTGTGTGGGTATTTGTGTTCATGTGCGGGTGTGTACTGTGTGTACATGCATGTAAACTGTACAGGCATTTCTCCATGTGTGTCTCTTTGTCTGAATCTATTCATCAGGGTGTCTGTGAATGCCAGCCATATGGCTGGAGGGGCAAGCGTATAGGCCCCGTGGAGTTCCTCACTCGCAGATCAACACAAACTAGAGAGGATTTACATCAACCAGATTATGGCACTCTCACCATGACAGAATTTAATGAAAGAAACAAGACACCTCTTAATGAAGGTGCTAATTTAAGGAACATCGCTCTGTGTTCTGAAATATAAATATCTGCCGTAGATTCAAAAGGGGGAGAGAAGACAGTGTCTCTACACAAGGATGTCCTCTATTGTTTGGTTGCATCCTTTCACAAATGCATTGTATACTGTAATGAGGTATTTCAAAAGACATAAGATCGCAAAGTTTGTTCATTAAAAACTCAAGTTCATGTGCGCCTGGAATTTTCATCGCACTCTTGGGCACTGGAACCCATTAACAGTAGAATTCATTCAGTTTCTTTAAATAAAACTCTCTGAGAGAGAGACACAGAAAAATAAGATCTATGCTCTTTATCATGTACGTATTATTGCAAAAAAAAGTGGAGGAAAAAAAGCGCTGTATAGTCTAATTGAAATTGAACATTTTCCTCAAAAAGTACACAACCTTGGAAAATTCCAATCATAATTGCCCATATGTACAATCTATAGAATAACTACATATTTAGTTCATTAAGGACATTTGGTTAACAAGTGAGTTTGTTTGGCTGAGGTTTGAAGGGGAGGTTTGTGTGAACTTTCAACAGACATTCTTGATTTTTTTTTTCCTGCATTTTTGTACCAGATTGAATGATCCCCATTCTATTGCTTATGTGGCAGTCATACTGTACCAAACGTTTTTTTTGCCAAACTATTGTGAAACTGACATATCACTTTTTCCCCTGACATAGTCAAAAGTTAGCTATCTATGCGGTGCGGGTCAGAGTTGTGTTCTGTCATCTTAAATGCAGTTGACAGAAGAGCCAGGCAACACCCTAAACCTTTGGTTGGAGACTTTGTTTTCCCTGGACACTAAACTACTGTGTTCCCTGAAGCATTGGTCTCAAGGCCGTAGGTTGTGGTTTGTCTCTACACTCTCTCACGTCATATACTTGACAATAGAAAGCACTGAATTCCTTTGTCATCATTATTCTGTAAAATGTAAAAAAAACAAACAAACAAAAAAAAGTTAACCTGCCTCATATTTCACACAGATAACATGGTAGCAGTACCACCTCATAATATATGTAGAACATTAAACATTTGAACTATTTAAAGTGATATTTAACCTCAGTTGAACACTGGTACTTTTTAAATACGCAGCTCTCCTCGTTAATACTTCAAACTTAGTAACTCCAGTTATCAAGAAACCCAAGGGCGCAGATCTCATTACAACTTAGGGGGGGACCCACAAATATGGAATTTTCTCAAGACTAAAACTGTGAAACCTTACCTGAGACTCCCCATTTCTGTCCCCGTGTGTGTTGCTGCTGCTGCCCTCCAAAGACTCTTTTACTGTTGTTGTCTAATTGCACAATTACTGAACACTTGTATTAGCCCTTCATTCCTTTTCTATGAGGACTTTATCAAGTAGTATTTATAGGACACAGGTTAATTATGGAAGGAATTACTATACTTTAACGCAACTCTAATATAACGCTAATATATGTCATAATGAGCAATGGGTATTAATGTGGAGGCTATAACGTTAGCATAAGTTCACAGCAGTTGGCTAATGTGAGCTGGCACACATTTAAATTGCTAAGTAATTTCTTATGCTGGCTAGACGATTGTTACCTTGGAAGATGTAGCTCCTCCACATCCACTTTAAACACTCACCATCAGAAACATGAATGAGTCTCCGAATTTTTAAATTAATACAACTACAATATAAATGCCTGTCTCAAATAACGGCCTGTCTCTAATAAAGGCCAGGTGCACTACTCTGTTCAAACAAATACACGCCCGAACTATTGGAAGCTTTACTGGTACGATCAACGTAACATTAGCTAGCGAGCTAGCTTAAATAGGGATCTGGCTGGGGATACGTCAATTCACTTGAGGCGGTAAACAGAGTCTGGTTGTATTTTTAAATCTTTTATTCTGTTGAGGGGTAGACGTTATCTTTGCTTGAACAAAACTGTTTACAAGGCATCTGTCACAGGACTAGCCTATGGTCCTAGCAGTCACACCACCCACCAGACTCACTCTCTGAAGACGCACCTCTGATGTGCTGCAGAGATGGAATCTGGGAAACATAGTCCAATAGCAAGCAAAGGTATCAGGATGAAGTAAACCGTTAACTTGATTTACCAAATTCTCACATAGTTTAGTATATGCAATGGCTCAGACCACTGAGCAGGACACATTGGGGGGGGGGGGGGGCTAAACAAAACCTTCAAATGGTGTTGTGTTTATGTATGAATTATTTCAAAAGTTGAGTCAGCTTCTATGAAATACATATTTTCAATTGCACAATTTAGCTAGAAACAATTTATTGGGGGGGGGGGCAACCTTCATGTTTTTCAGAATTTGGAGGGGACAAGTCTCCTATGCCAACCCCTCGGATCTGCGCCCAGGATGAAACCATTCCAATTTGAATTTGTCGCTTCTTTCACTTGAAAAACATGATTTATGGGAATGCTCTTTGGTGGACCTTCTTGCTTAAAGGGCCTTATCACGCCTGATGCTTGTTTAGTATGGATGGCCTCAATGGGAGTCCAATGCTGGATCTGGGTGGTGATGTGAGTGCCACACTCTACCCATAAAAGGGATAGTAAGCCTTTTTTTTCGAGCCAAAAACATGGGTCTAAGATGGTAGAACTTATTTCCTTTATGATAATTCAACAAAAAAGAGCCACATCACATTGCCACTTTGAAGGAGAAAGTATGCTTTTTCTGACGCTAAACCTAATCCTAATTTAACAGAGGAAAACAATAAGCTTGGTCAAAGTAAAAGCAAATAAAATGAATCGAGAAAGATGGGTTATATACACAGAAACAAACAGTAGGCAAACTGATGATTTCCACATAACTGATATCAATAACCCATAAAGAGGTATGACATGCAGACAGCAGCCATGTTTAAGTTAGTTTTTTTGTAGGGCTGGGACTTTAACGCGTTAATTCGATAATTACTTATAAGAAAAATAACGGCGTTAAAAAAATTAACGCATTTTATCCCATTTTAATTTACACTCCAGTCAACACGGAACGCCTCTCAGTGCACTTGTTTCTGGCATACGGATTATACCAATGCACCGAGTGACGTCAGTCAAGCGGAAGGCGGAGAAGGTCAGGCTAACAAGTTAGTATGCTAACAACAGATGTGATGGACGACAAGGATGACACCGCGTTGCTTAGCTCTGTGGATGGGAAATTTACGCTTAAAAAAACGGTCGGATGGAAGCCTAGATAAGAGCACTGTTGTGTGCAGACTCTGCAACAAAGAGTTTGCATTCCACCGCAGTTATTCAAGCCTCCGGTACCACCTAAATGCGAGACACGTTGCAGCTAGTACGAACACCGGAGCTAATGCTAACGCTAGCGCTCCTAGTACAACCAAGCAGAGTCGCCAACCGACTCTCCACCAGATGACGGGGTTCAAAGCCAAGATGAGTAAGTCCATGTCTGATAAATTAACAAACTCACTGGCGAAATGGATTGCTGTGGACTGTAGACCACTTTCAGTGGTAGAAGATCAGGGGTTACAAAAAGTACTTTGTTTACAAAACAAACTTGTTTTGAACAAAATAAACAGGATTTTGTTGTTTAAACTTATGTATGTGTCTATTCATTGATTTAGTCATCTACCAAGACCTGTTTGAATTGAAAAATGTTGCTTCTGGTGTCAAATATCGATATGCGATTAATTATGATTAATTAATTACAAAGCCCATATTAATTCGATTAATTTTCTTAATCAAGTCCCACCACTAGTTTTTTGGTTTTTTTCAGTCAGCAGGGAAAAATAAAATTTGGTTTGATACATTAATGCCCTTCTGCATTCCCAGAAAAAACAAAAAAACAATATATAAGCTCCCTATGATGACATTTCCAAAAAGGTTGGGACAGGCAACAGGGGTACTGTGGCCCACTACTGGAACCAGCCAAACTCAACTAAAAGAAGTGGCATAGGGACCCTTCCCTTTAGACTTAGCCCGTGTATGTTACAGGGAAGGGGTCTGGTGGAATACCCATTGGGCAAAGGATGGTGGCAGAGTGTACATGGACATTACAGATCTTGGTGACAGAAACTGTCAGTTGGTTCATGGAACATAACCTCTCTGGGTGGGAAGGTACCTGTGTTGAGCTGGTGCCATGCCAATTTAAAAAAAAAAGAAGAAGAACAAAGGGCGTACTTCAGCTATGTAGGGATCATACTTCTCAGCCTGCCTGAGAAAGCCCATACTGGAAGTCCCAGCAGAAGAGACTCCAGATGATTGTCAAACCCCAGATACAGGAGGAGCAATGCAGATCCCTCCCTGGCCTTGGAGCAATGGACTTTTTTTTTCACTCTATGGAAGATACTTGAGAGGCCATGAGGGTTTGCCATGACTCGAGTGTTGATCTGGACAAGGCTTATGATTGTTATCCCTAAGGTATTTTTTTGGAAGTAGTGTGTTAGTATGGTGTACCTGGGCTGCTACTGCAAACTATTTGGTACCTTAAAGCCTACTGTGAAAGTTTTGTCCATACTCTCGTGTTCAGTCAAGCATTCAAAGTCTGCATTAAATTCTGAAAAGGATGAGCCTTGTCCCTTCTCCTCTTTGTAGATTTCATGGACAGTATATCAAGGTGCAGCAGAGGACTGGAGAGCATCCAATTATTTTATTTCTTGTTTTATTTTTACCTTATTTATTGTTTTTTTACCATCAAGTACGGAAGCTGCAAACTGAACCTCGTTGTACTTGTACAATGACAATAAAGATATTCTATTCTAGTCTATACTTTTGACATTGTTAGATCACAAATCTGAGGCCATTGTTCTCTCACAGAAAAAAGAGGCTTTTCCCATCCAGGGTCTGCTTTCCCAGGATGAGGAATCTACAAGGGGCCTGCGTTCCCAGTTGGAGGAATTTAGGTATCTTGGGGTGTTTTACTTGAGTGACAATAAAGTGGATCAAGAGAATGACAACCACACGGATACAGCAGTTGCAGTAATGTTGATATTTTGGACATGACAGAGCTGAGCTATTTAGCAAAGCGCTCAATTTACTGGTCAATCAACGGGATAGGCCTTTGATATGATCCCAAGGCTTTGGGTAGTGACCAAAAGAGCAAGACAACAGATACAAGCAGTTGAAATGAGCAAGGTGATGGGGTGAGGAGCTCAGCAATCTGGGAGGACCTCAAAGTAAAATGCTGCTTATCTGAATAAAAAAAAAGAGCCCGCTAAGCTGATTCTCCCTTCCAGATGAAAATGTTCCATGGGCAACCCCATCTAAGGGTATACCAGTCACAACCAACTGGCAGGAAACCCCAGGACAGACCAAGTACCTGTTTGAGGGACTACGTCTCCTACCTTTCATGGGAATCCCTGGACTGCTGTGAGAGTTACCATGAAGAAAGATGTTTGGGCTGCTCTGCTGGCCATATTGCCACTGCAACCCTGACACAGATTAGGAGTTTAAAAAAAATAGAAGTATTAGATGGATCAATAAATGAATATGTTACTAAAAAAAATAAATAAATCAAATGCAAGTGCACATTTGAGTGTAGGTTCATTTGGGAAATTGATCTTTTCCATATGTTTAGGCTAGGGAGTTCTTCATGTGGTCAGCAGTTGTCGACATACAGCAAAGACATTTTTAATAATTGTGCCACACAAAAAGTACAAGCACAAGCATGATAATATATACCCATGTAGGACCACACAAGAATATAATGTCAATGGTGCACATATGTACTAAAGTTCACATAATTAACTAAACTGAAACTGATATACCGTTAAACCATTTCCCAACTAGTATTCTGTTGCACAACATTAACCTAAATGTGCAGTATATGAAAAGATGATCTCAATGAAAAATGAATGATATAATATATAAACATGCTCTGTGTAGCTCAGTTTACACTAATATTCTCTGCTAATGGCAGAATATATCATACTCTGAACCAGCAAGATAAAGAAAAACTATATATCCGTTGATGGATGGCTAAATATAGCTTTACATGTCATGAAAATTATACTACAGCCTATAGTATTTCGTAGTATTTCTTAGTTGACATTGCTTGAAAGGCACTCAGAATCCTACCCTGAGCTAATTCATTCTTATGTGACATTCATGAATGTGGTGTGTACTTAAGTTCAAATGCCACAAGTTCATCACTGTATCAGTTCCTCATAGCGTTCAAATCAAAAACAATCTTGCACTAAGGTTTAGTCAGGGGTGAAAAGGCTCAAAGAGGCCATATGGGGAAAAATATCAGAGTTAAAGCGTCAGATTTAATTCAATGACGCGGTTGCACTGTATCTTACAATGACAATGATTAAAACTTGAAGCGTGAATATTAATCAAATATTCACATTTGATATTGTGAGTTTGGGCCAATTTACTCATTAAAGCTTACGAGATCTAGCTAATCACGAGGTCAATCCTTTTTTGGCCCCTTCTTATACTCTTTGGCTTAATGTCTTTAATGTTTCCTCTAAATGAGAGATATAGGGCTGACATTTCAATTTGATTGGCCATCACTTTAAAGATGGTGCCTGGGGCCTTTTTGAATCGCATAATGAGAGAAAAGGATATGAGCGACGAGGAGAGGAGCGAGGGAAGGAAAGCAAGCTTTTATCACGACACATGGCTCCAGTAGTATGCCACACTCCATAAGACTCCCCCAAACAAGTAGAAGAATGTTAAAACTACGCTATTGTAGCGAATTCGGGGGGGGGGGGCAGTCCGGGACCGCCACAACCGGGGCGCGAACCCGTGGCTCCCACATCGCAAGCGACAACGTTAACCAGTCGACTAAAGAGTCAAGGGCCAGCGTGTCTACTTATCCATGCACGTTACTCTATGCTCTTCTCTCTCATGTCCCTCACAGACAGACATGAAATATTGTAGCGTGTTCAGGCTCACCAGGAGGGTACAGGTCCATCCATTATCCAAACCGCTTATCTTGCTCTCAGGGTCGCGGGGATGCTGGAGCCTAACCAGGCAGGCAGTCACTGGACAGCAGCAGGCGGTGAGACACCCTGGACAGGCCGCCCGGCCATCACAGATCACACACACACACACACACACACACACACACACACACACACACACACACACACACAGAGGGTATAGGTGTTCGTTGTAATAGTTGGGAATATTTTGCAGTTCCGGGGGGATGGTACACTGTTGCCGGGTCAAGGGTTAGTGGATCTTTGGAGAGAGAGACGACCTGTGAGTCGGATTTAATGGCGGTGTGTACAGATTGGCTGTGGCCGACAACAGCCGTGATTAAAAGCAACGCTCACATGTAAATTTCGAAGTGGTTTTTTTTAAAGCGGTGAACGCTACAACAGGTGTCAGAAGTAAACTTAATACTGGACCTTATTGACATTCTACGAGCCGGAGAGCTAACGCTAGCTGATGACTAGACACGTGCCTTGTTAGCGTCGGCTAGCGTTACAGCTGGAGATGGAGCCTTCAGCGCATACGACGCGCATACACGATCGTCGGGAGGACAATGCGTGGCCGGGGAATTCAGAGGCGTAACGAATCAGCACCGGGCCCTAATGCAAGACGGTCAAAGTGGGCCATACGCGCACCTCTACACACTTATGAAAACATAATGGTTACAGCGCACCAACACATGGGCCTACATAAACATGGTGACAGCGCACTAACACGTACCGCATTGACAAGTCAAATAAATAATAAATTCTACTTACGTCATAGGCGCACTCTCCTGGCTTTTCGCTCTGCGAAGTCGTCAATTAAACCATTAAGATCCAGCTGGCGGGCACGAGCATTCTCAACTGAGAGTCCAGACAAACGGGCCTGTCCCATTGCGCTCCTCAGACACGACTTGACGAGCTTCCGTTCTGAAAATGATCGTTCTGCAGTTGCAACAGTCACCGGAAGTGTTAAGTAGTGAAACTGTAGACTTCCCCAAAGCTTGCAGCGATGCAGTTGTTGTCCACGATCAACATGTTGGCTAATTGTTGGACTGTTTCGGCGTTTGAGATATTTTCTCTCAAGCACGGAATGACACGAGTTGCACTGGAAATGCTGAAGTGATGTAATTTTGGTAAATATCACACAACCTGCTTGCTCGCTCAAAAAGTTCCTCGTCTGTTGCAGTGCACAGTGTTTTAGGCTGTACAACTTTGAATGTGTCCACTGTTGTCCTCAAACCTGTGAATCGCTGTGTCGGCTGAGAGATCACAATGTCGAGAGAGGCATTGAGCACAGCCACGCCAAAATAGGACTCGGCGTCTCCTTAACGTTCGTCTTGACAAAGTTAAGCAAAACGCCCTTTCACTGTCCTCCGTCGAGTATCCTCGAATGTTTTGCTCACCCCCCCCCCCTCCCATTTCTCTGCGAGAGCCTGCGCGATCTGTTTGGCATCCTCAAATCGGTCTGCAGGTCTGCGATGGTGCTGTCTAGTAGCCTAACAGCTGTGGCGAGGTCCGCGTTTTGGGCTTGGAGAAGTTTGGACACGGTGTTTGTGCGTTCCAAGATCTTGCTTTTGAGGACAACAAGGCAGATGAAGCTGAACTATCCCATCGCACGTTTCAATGAGAGAGCCTCGTCCGCCATTTTTCTTTTTGCTTGTTAGTGTGACGCGTGTCAATGCCTTCAGGGCGGGGCCCAGTGCAGCGGCGCTGCTTGCCCTGGCCATATTCAGCCGTGCAGGGCGGCAGACCCGTCGCCAGGGCTCAGTCTGCAGTGGGGCATATGAACTGAATGAGGGGGCACAATTATTATTAAATGTTTTGATAATCCGATATACTATTGTATTCGTGCAGCGCTGACGCATACTAACTATACTGAGGTCGCATGCTAACCAAATTGGTCTCAAATAGATTTAATATGTCCCGATATATTAGGCTTAAAATTATTCAAATCGTTTTAAAAACATTTTTAAGGGTTGAAAAGGAGTTTTCACAGGTTGCGGTAGATGCCCCCAAAGTTAGGGCAAGGGTATAAACTGTGATGACAGTGGGCACGGCCTGGAGTGCACAGTGGAATGTACCGAGTATGTTGGCTGTTGTCCATTTTCCATCTTTGAGGGGAATCGAGGTCTCCGTCATCTTCTTCCCTAGGAACTCACGAGCCACAGCATATTCCGATTCAACCATTTCGGTGCCAGCTAATCTCAGGAGAGGGGGTTAACCGTCGATGGATCCATGAAATTCTCTTTGGCCTCTGGGTTCAAAGCAGCCAGCATTCGGATGCGCTGTTCACAAGTGTAACTGCAGTGAACAAGTCCATATTTTCGGCTTGTATTAGTCTGTTTGGCGGCTCGAAAAGTGAAAACACTTTCTGAACAAAATGTGCAATAAAACGAAAGCTGGGTTGCGATATGGGACGAAGTAGCCCAGCACCAACAGACACGGCTTCGGACACAGACGCGTCTCTGTTGGGGCTGTGGCCAGGCCGGACACCTGGTGAGGAATTGCCCTGCCCGAGCTAAGATGATGGGAAATGACACGGGATCACAGTAGGCGGGATGCTGCACACCCCCACACCAATTTCCTGTACACTACCCATGCATGTCAGCCAGGCCTCACATAACACCAGGGACGAGAGACGACGTTGTCGTGGTGGGAAGGCCTTCTATTTCAGACTTTTGCCACATACCTACCTGCATTGATGGTGTTTCATGTACCTTCTTAGTGGGCACGGGGTCGACAGTCATAGTCATCCAGCTGGAGGTGATGCCAACGAAAGGGAGGGGACAGCTGATGTTGACGGTTGGGGGAAGGAGCATCCTGCATCCTGTGATGCTGTGGGTGGGTGCACAGCAGAGATCGCCATGGAAAGAGGTTGCAGCTCTCTCCTCATGGACAAAGGGGCTGTGGGCCAAGTTCAAGACTCTGTGGCTGCTAGATGGGGTCCTCCGACGAGCCTGGGTGGAACCAGCAGCAGGGGAGAAGAGGTGGCAAGTGGTGGTGCCCAGAGGGATGCAAGAGGTGGTTCTCAAAGCCATGCATCCCTCTGCAGGCTCGAGTCACTTTGAGGTGACGAAGATGGACAAGGCTTATGCCTTCTACTGGGGATGTCTGAGGAGGGACATTTAGGACTTTTGAAGGAGCTGTGACTTCTGCTCAGCTTGCAAAGGGCCACAGGGCCAGTCGAAGGCTGAGCTACAGCAGTTTTCAGTGGGAGAGCCCATGCAGCGGGTGGGTGTTGACATTGGGGGGCCATTCCCACACACATCACGGGGGAACTGCTTCATAATCACTGCTGTGGACTACTTCACTAAATGGCCAGTGGTCTATGCACTGCCAATCCAGGAGGCCGAGACTGTCCTTAATGCCCTGGTTGAAGGCGTGTTTAGCAGGCTGGGGGTCACAGAGTCCATCCATAGTGACCAGGGGAGAAATTTTGAATCCAGGCTTTTTGCCACCATGTGTGAGCGGCTGGGAATCATTAAGACTCACACAACACCCCTCCACCCCCAGAGTGACGGGTTAGTGGAGTGATTTAACCACACCCTAGCTGAACAGTTATATCCACCCATTAGCTCAACCGGGATAGGCACTTACCCCTGGTCCTCATGGCATGCTGCTCTGCGGTCCAGGACTCCACTTCATGCACACCAGCCCTCCTCATGTTGGGCAGGGAATTAAGGACCCCTGTGGTGCTGGCCTTTGGACGGGCCCCAGATGTACCATCTGCCACTGCAGGTCCGAGCCAAGCCAGGCAGCTTCAGGACTGTTGGACACTGCACATGCATATGCCTGGAGGCAATTGCCGAGTGCGGGGGTGCAGCAGAAAAGGAATTATAACTTCCATGCCAGGTGGCAACACTTTGCAGCCAGACAGCTAGTTTGGGTCTACACCCCGACCCGAAAGAAGGGCAGGTGCCCTAAGCTAGACGGCCACTGGGTGGGGCCTTGCTTGTTGTTGGAGAGGTTGTCTATCGGGTACAATTACCTCTACAGGGCCACAAAGTGGCGCTACACTGTGACCGGCTGGCACCATACAGGGGCTCTGCAATGCTTCAGATGACTGGAGGGGAGGGGGGAACACCCATATTGCCTGCCGTGACATCTGGGGAAGGGGGAGTTATAGCAGCCAGCCCTGATGACGCAATAAATGGGACCCAATCTGCTACCGCAGTGCCCAGCTCACCTACTTGGGGGGCGGGACAACCCCAACCAGAGCCAGGGGAGGACTGACCAGGGGACAGAACGGTGAAGAACTCCTCTGAGCTTTAGAGACTTTGTCCTCGGGATTGAGGACTTTAATGAGGGTGGGTGGGTGGGTGGATGGGGGGGGGGTAGTGTAGCGTGTTCAGGTTCACCGGGGAGGTATAAGTGTTAGTTGTACATAGTTGGGGGATACTTTGCAGCTCTTGGGGGGGAGGTACACTTTTGCTGGGTCAAGGGTTAATGGGTCGGTTTTTGGAGAGAGATGACCTGTGTGGCGGTGTGTATGGCGTGGCTGTCGCCAACAGCAGCCGTTGTAAGTTTCGAAGTGTGTGTGTTTTTTTAATAGCAATGAACGCTACAATGTTTTCAAAATGAGCGCTTAAACACACAGGGAGGCATATAGCTCCAAGTGCAGGGATCCAAACTGTGCTTTGTTACCATGGCCACCTGAAAACCCATGCTATTATTCTCCTAAGCAAGACTTAAAACAAAAATACATAAAAATCAGAATCCTTCAAATACTGGGTTATTTCTCTGAAATCACACAATCAACGGGGGGGGCGGGGCTAACACTGGAAGTTGGGAGAAAACGGACGAACAACCTCCCTCTTTGAGAACTCGAAGGCGTGTCGTTTATTTCCTTACTTTCGCAGCCCCGCCTCCAACAACATGGCGCTGCGTAACCATGGCTACACCCCGAGGCCTTAAAGTGAGCGCGTCAACTTAACAAAACAACAAGCCATGGTACATGATCTTCATAAACTACAACACCTTCTTTTATCTGACGTCTACAATCTCTCTATTTTGACCTTTTTATTCAAGCGCTATGTCTGCCTTATTAGTTCGACGGCCCAGCACCCAGACTTTGTTGTGGTTTTAGAATGTGTAGCAAATGCATGATCAAAACACTCTGAGCTGTTGTGGTGAACAATAAATAGCTTCGCCCGGCGTAAGTGAGGTCTGATAGCTGACACAAGCTGGTGCGATTTGTTGAGCTGGCCAATTCAAACAGCTGTCGAAATCAGCTGTTCCTTTAGCCTGTTAACATAGCCTTGTACTAGTCAAGAGTCGATCTGATATGAATCCGGTTTCTGATTTGCAGACTGGCTCTTTTCAAGGCAGCAGTCGCCTGTTCCTTTAGCTTACTGCTGAAAGGACCAAGCCGAAAGGTTGCAGGTAGCGTTGTTGAGGAATTGGCAGGAGGATGATGCACCGTTGAACCTTTTTTTGTGTAATTATGGTCCAAACGCAACAAAACATCACTGAGGGGAAGGTGTCCACCGCTACTCGATGACCCCGATGACATACCAGCCAGCACAGGCACAATCCTCTGCTAGCATGTCTGGGATGTTAAGTAAATGATGGCGTCTGTGAAATGGGGCGCTACATTCATAACGTCTGGCATCCTCAACAGCAGGGGTTCTCCAACTCATCACTCAAAGGTCTGTATCTGATTTTATTTAAGGTCAGCGATCCAGAACGACTGACGATAACAAAATAACATTTAATCAACTCAACGTTTTGTTGCGTTATTACTTTCATAATGTTCATTTCGAAGACCCACCCTACTCTGCCTCTGATTGGCTCTAACCCTAATGAAAACTCACGTACCGGTTGGCTACTCGTTACTGTCATGTATGGTCGCCCTAGTTTCTCTCCTCTCCTCTGCTCTCTGTGTTTTAATGAGGGTGGGGCTCAGCCCTTACACACACACACACACACACACGGAGGTGAAGATAGTGTTACTCGAGTTGACGGCGACTCTCATTATGTTACTGTAAGTGCAATAAAAGCTTCCCATCACCCCCAAAGCAAATTGTCCGGTGTAACGTTAATCCTCAAAAAGGCCCATAACAGTGTTCAACAGCACAGAAAAGACTCAAAATTATTTTTGTTCCATCCTGAAATGTGATGACTTTTCCTAGAGTGACCCCAACATTAGAAACAGTGAAACATTGTTTTTGTTCATATTTCCATGAAAGCTGTACACTACTAGGGAACCAAGATTGTCCCTAAGACATGCTTGGGTCATATTTGACCCTATAGAAATGAGCGGTGTCCACTGATTAAACTCGGTCTTTCTGCACCGTGAAGAGGGAAAACCCAGATAGTCACGAAGTTTGTGATGAATGACGGGTTGTTTCTTCGTGCAAAATAGATTTTGGGGTTTAAAATTAAATGAAGTTGCTTTAATTTAGAGGTTGGATGAAGGCGGGTCATAAATGACCCTTAAGACAAGGGCGGTGTACAGAATGTGTGGACACCACAAGGGTTAATGCGGGAACTCGGCAGCAACAACACACAACATAAAATTTAAAAAAAACATTACACTTCATAACGCATTTGTATGCATAACACAAGGTATGGTCTGGGTCCGAATTGACTTGCTGTTCGGTCCGGATGCGGTCCGAGGTCCAGACATTGAGAAGCCCTGCTCTATGGTAACCGCTGGTAGGTTAATACATTGGGTCAGAGCGTGGTTTAATGCATTGGTCAGTTGGTCTTCAGAGTAACTGTTCATTTTGACTTATGACACAACTGTCACATCGCACCCTGTGTATTGCTGTGAAAATGTATTGCAGTGCCATATATATATATATATATATGCACGTCTGTTTTACACTGATTCTTCTAATCAACTGTGCACCATGTGTGAAATGTGTTTTGCGTTCTCAGTGGTAGTCACATTAGTCACATTTATTTCCTGTACACCTATCCTTAAGCAAACTGTCAGACTGAACATATAGAAGGAACAGTGTGGGATAAAGACTTAGCCATGGCACCAGTCATAATCTATCCTTCAAGAAAACCAGATGGATAGGGTAACGTTTCAGTCAAAATATTATTTTTGGATCGAGTGTGCGCACTCTTTTTTTTCCCTTTATTTTTCTCTTTCTTTCTAAGTCCCATTTTATGTCCTCTCTCTCTCTCTCACTCTCGCGTTCTCTCTCTTGCCTTCCCCATCTCTTTCTCTTTCTCTTCTCCTGCTGTGTTTTATCAGATCCTGTCACAGGGGGCCTCATATAAAACCAACAGAGCTCATCAAAATCGAGCTCCAGAGGAGCGGTTCGGTCAGGCCTCGTTAATCTAGGTCAGCCCAGGTTTGGTTAAGACCTGGACTGGTATTTATCAAGCATATCAGATTCAGAGTGTTGTTGTAGAGTCAGTTATTCCCTACAAGAGAGACGGTTAAAGGCACCTGAGCGGTGATCCTGGATCAGCATTCCTGTCCTGAGACGCTTGATAAACATACCAGCCCTGGGTTTCTGTCTGGGCTGGGCTAGCGGGGCTGTAGGGCAGAAAGGTATGTGCTTAGCGGTGATTGTGCAAGGCGGCCTCCCCTCTTTCTCTGAGGCTGAACACACACAGAGCGACCTTGTATTAAGCGGAGGGCTTTGCAGACACGCTGAAGTCAGCTCACACCACACAAGGCACCATGTGCAGAAGAAGAAAAGTTCCTTCTGGGTTACATGCATACTTGAAAAGTAATTAGTACAGACGTGCATTTGCAACAGCATGCATTGCAAAGACCAACTGTTTTGTTTTTCATTACACAAACAGAAAAGTAACACATATACACTCACATATACATGCAGGTAAGAGTCCATCATCAGCACCGATTCAGACTGTAGTGTTGCACTAGATTACTGTGGAAATATTATACAAGCACATACCTTAATCTGCCCACAGCTACATTAGCCTACTTTAATGTTGATAACTCGGTGATAAAGTTAAGGAAAACAAGGGCAAGTAAAGAACAGTAAAAGCAGTTTTCAGGAAAGACGGCTCGCCATGTCCACCATTGGGCATCTCCTAGCTGACAGAAGAGATGGTGTTTTTGTGTTGTGAGCCACAGCACAGATGGACAGCTACCCCATCGGTAACACAAAACATGCACACAATACAGACACGTGTGCATGGGCATGTACAAGTAAGTGTACAACCATCTGCACAAAAACACATCATGCGTCCTCACACACATACACATATGCACACAAATATGTCAACTCTCAAGGCCAATAAAGGTTATTATTGACTAGTCAGCGTTTGTTTTTTAGGAACAGATTACCAGGCTGGCCTTTAGTCATTTATAGAGCGACAACCTTTAACACTCCATTCATCCGCTGAAGCACAGCTCCACGAAGAGACAGAGCAAAAAAAATGCTCTATCGCCATGCCCCTACTGGCAAGGCTGTTGATTCAAAGGAAGTCTTAAGCCAAAATACACAAACCAATGCACAACGTAGCAAATTCTTGTGTGTGGGTGTGCACATACATGTGATTGTGTACTGTTTAGACTGTGCAGTGTCTAGAGCAAGCAGATTGGTTTAGTGGGTAGAGGCCATCCTATCGCAGATTCCTTCGGCTTTTTTGCATGAATCAGTGTTGATGCCTTGCACATTCTTTTTTTGTGTGTGAAAAAGACACTGAATCACTACTTAATCTGGGTACACCATAACTGTCTGACCTGCTGTACTACCAGTCAGATCAACCGGGGTCGAATTACCATTCTTGCATCCAGAGAGAGAGAGAGGGAGAGAGAAAGATAAACACACAAGCCTTTGTGGTGTCATTAAAAGAAAAAAAGGGTTTGGCGTCCGGGTAGGGTAACGGTATATTCCGTTGCCTACCAACACAGGGATCGCCGGTTCGAATCCCCGTTTCGAATCCCTGTGTTACCTCTGGCTTGGTCGGACGTCTCTACAGACACAATTGGCCTTATCTGTGGGTGGGAAGCCAGATGTGGGTGTGTGTCCTTGTCGCTGCACTAGCGCCTCCTTTGGTTGTCTGTTGGGGGGGGGGCTGGGGGGGAATAACATGAGCCTCTCACGTGCTACGTCCCCCTGGTGAAACTCCTCACTGCCAGGTGAAAAGAAGCAGCTGGCGACTCCACATGTATCGGAGGAGGCATGTGGTAGTCTGCAGCCCTCCTAGGATCGGCAGCGACCGGGACGGCTCGGAAGAGAGGGGTAATTGGCGAAGTACAATTGGGGAGAAAATTAAAAAATTGAAAAAAAAAAAATAAGGCCTTGTAGACATGTATCCCTTAATGCTCTCCAGGAGCATACAGGTGGTCCGGTGACACAAGCCCCCCTTGTTTTCATACGTAATCACATTAGTTGATTTATCTGTGCCCAGAAACATGTAAACAATACAACGGGATCAATGCAAAAGCGGTTTGACCAAAGAGAAGGTGGAAATGTTCGATCATCAAGGGAACGCCGGCGTTTAATTCCCTTCACACCAGATCACCTCTTTTTAGATATATTCTGGGAAAATACCAATCTATATTCTACTCATGTTTCCTCCGTAACATCCCTTATATCATCCATTTGCACATTAGAGAATGGCTCGATTCAAGCGGGATATATAAAACAGTAATTTGGGTGTATCGTTCAGTATCATTATCTGTATTAGATGTTGGCATCAGGTATAATAGTCTTTGACTGAAAAATACCTTGATAAAAAGGCAATTTCCTCAGTGCCACCCCCACAAAAAGTCTGCTAATGTGAACCGAGTCACGGTGAAAATATGAATTGGGTTCACTGGTAGTTGCATTCTTTGTTGAAATAGTAAATGTGTCGTTTAGACTTAAGGGGGAAATGGTTTACGGTTTGCCAGAAGCTGAAGGGAAACCCAAAACTTTCCTCTTGGACGGAGTTATATGATTTTTATCAGGTATTAAGTTGAACTAAATATGTTTTGGCATTATGCATTACGGTTATTAAAAAACGTGGGCGGATTTTAGTCATACGTATACTTAGCGAAATGGGCTTACAAATTGTTGTCGCATGTCATTAAATGTAGGATTTTGACGTGAAGATTTTTATCAACGCTTGCTAATAATCTCTCCCTGCTTCGGAGGAGCTGTGTGGGATTCAGATAGGTTTATGAAAGGTGGTGGTATTTATCACAGATGAGTGTATTTTATGTGTACATTAAAACACTGCATCAGCAAACTAGAGAGAGAGAGAGCAGATATATAAACTCCAATTGTTTAACACTTGGGGTTCTTGGCCTTGGAGCCCTTCGTCGTTTCATATGGCACACTGTCTTTTCTGCAACATGTTCACAAGAAAGATCAACATTAAATCACACAAACAAAGTGCAATGCAAGATTTGGCTATAACATGAAAATCTGTCCACCTGTGGGCCTGTAAAACTCATTTCAAAATAACATATTATGGAAAGAATATATATATATATATATATATATATATATATATATATAATGTCTATACAGTTTTAAGTCGGTGATGTGTGAGGGGGGAAATAAGGTGGGGGGGGGTTCTTTTTTTGCCACCCTATGAAGATGGCAGCATTCTTTTTGGGGGGGGGGGCAATAATCCAGGCACATATGCCAGCGCTGACAAAGGTCGGGGATGGGGGGGGGGTTGATGGTGTCACTGATACCTCAGAAGGCTAAATTTACCCAGGAGTGATGGGGACAGGTGGATTGAGCCGGGGATGGTGGGATGAGGGTGGGGTGTGCATGTGTGTGTTGGGGGGTGGGGGGTGTTTGGAAAGAACCAGACCCGGGCTCAGTTCAGAGAGCGAACGGGGGCAAACACACAACCCAAATCGGGGGTTTCTATTCAAAGCCAGCTGGTCTGGCTTCATTACATGCAGGACATTTATTTTCAGTTGTTTATTGTTAGTAGTTTTTTTTCTTCTGTTTTCTCTTTCTCACAGTTACCGCTATCTCTTGTTTTCTTTATTCTTCTTCTTCTACTTTTTTAAATTCTGAGTTCAATTTGTTTGATTGCGTTGGCCCTCAGCCGGTGCTGCAGGGTGTGTAACTTCCTGGGGAAGCAGAGAAACGGCACGGGTGAGTTTTCCCTTCCCTGTTTTCCTCCTCTCTGGGTTTTGTTCCGCGTGTGGAAAACGTGGCTCTGGCCGGGGTCAGAATTTCTATCCGTCCACTATACAGCAGCAGGCTAGCCACGACAGTGCTTAAGGGACCAACATCCATAATTCAATTTAACCTGCTAATATTGACCAAATTCCTCTTGCTGCCATGTTGATTTTTGGAGGCAACTTCAAAGGATTGTAAGTTACTTTGTTGTTACTTTGTCGCCCGGTCATTCAGCGATACAGTAACCGGCGCGTCAGAGACATCAAAGCAAATGTATCTTCTTTAGAAGAGATGAAAAAAGGTGGACTTTGCGTTCGAATTCGGACGGTTAGTGTATCCGACAAAGCGCGAGGCTGAGTGACATTCTTTAGCTTTGCTGAAGGAGGAGTCGAGGCACAGCTGCTGCCAATCAACTCTACGGCGCACCTGGGGAATAGCTGATTCGAGGCTCCTGTAGCTGCGTATGTTTTAAATGTCTAGGTTTTTTTTTATTCCTCCGAGCAAGGCATGACAAATGGTTCGAGTTGCCAGCGAGGAACTTTTTTTATTGTGCTGTTTCTAATTCTTATTGAGTCCGTTCTGGTTATTGCCTCTCTTAAGGGGTAATTGCCTCGAACGTTTTGTTGCCCGGTCTGGAATTATCAATGAGAGGAGAGAGCGTGACCTTAGCACGGTATTTGCTTTAGAAAATGGCTCATTACCGCAAGGTAGCCAGCTACCTGGAATTACAGACTTCACTAGCTTTCTGTTGCCTTTTTTTCTTCTTCTCTTCTTCTGTGTGATACCACCCGGTGCCTAAGCAAGACATTACTGGAGAGACGGTGAAGCCAGATAGGAAAGTGAAATAATTTCCATGCTAAACCAAGCGGCATCTCATCTGTTATAAGAGTGAAACTCGACGCATGTCACATATCCTGCAACATTCGACGACAGCAACAACCCAAATTATCATATGCTCACATTCAAAATGGAAGAATTAAGACTTCATTGGCTTGAACTCAAAATGTCACTGAACTTAATATTTTCCCTATTTTGAGTAGAACATGTGATTTTGTTATTTTTTTCGTTTATTTTATTTTTTAACCAGCAGTTGCATAGCGTTGCATTTATAGCTTCCGCTACTCACGCCATGGACACTTATGAGTTTGTTTGTTTTTTTGCTGAATAGAGTAGTAAACGTCTTTGATTACAAATGCCCCCCCCACACACACACACATCATCCTTTTTAATCATAAAATTTTTATTAACAACCTTACTACTACTGCTAACAGTGCTTATGATCATTATTATAATTCGCTTATGATTTTACTGTTTCTCTGTTGCTAATGTTATGGCTTTGAAGATAATTCGATACCTGATCACAGTGCATGACCTCCAGCCGAGGTGTGTGTGTGTGTGTGTGTGTGTGTGTGTGTGTGTGTGTGCGCGCGTGTGACCTTGTTCAGCGGTTCGTACCTGGAGAGGGTCGACTGTCCTCTTACCTTCCACCCCCGCGGTGATAGGACACGAAATAATCTGATCCAACCCAGAAGAGCCTCTCCGTCTTCTCTTATCAGTGATTCTGCCCCTGAATGCCGCTGCTGGGTTGGGGAACAGAGTTGTTTTCTAACCGGAGACTGGAGTTCAATCTTACCTTTATTGGGAAGTAAGGGGGGCAAATACTGGTTTAGAAGAGTTAACGCTGTTGATTGTCGTGCATCACATTTCACACCAAGTGCACCACAAACAAAAAGCGTTGCTGCAGGAAGGAGCTGAATCGGAACCCACGTCATACCTTAGCACGAGTGGGTGAGCTAACGACAACGAGTCCGTTGGTAGTTTCTTGTGTTAGTCAGCTGCTGACCGAGTGTGATCCAGGCCACAGGTGTCCAGACGTTCCACTTGGCGTTTCAGATGTAAATTAATGAGAAGATCAAGATGGCGCGTTAGCGCGCGCGGTGCTTCTCGCGTCCGTTGTTTTTAATCGCCGCTGACAGGATGCTTGGCACTGGTTGCCATGGATATTTTGTGGGTACCAACGATACAGATGCTCGTGGGTTACTCGAGCTGTGCTGTTGTAGAAAAAAAACATTTCATATTTAAAACAAACGATCCCAAACACGTCACACAACATGGAGCCCGCCTCAACTGCGACAGCTTTGGAAGGGGGGCACGTTTCTTTGTCCCCTGGGACTGTGTGCAGGGGACGGCACAGTACATCTGGTTCGATTTCCTATTTGGATTTTTTTTAACTTTTTCTTCTCTTGTACCGTCTTCGTCCTTTCATTTGGGAAGGTTTCTAGCCTCGGTCCAGCCTCTCTTCTGTGAATGCAGTCGTTGCAGTTCACCCCCCCCCCCCCCGGAGCAGTGTGGAGGCCGGAGAACAGCATGACGCTCCAGCGCCCCTATAGAACGCCTTGCGCGCATTGGGGCCGCCCTAAATCTACCAAACACGAGCGCTGACGCGAGGCAGCTCGTTTGATGTGCGGCTAATCTCAGTTGCCTGCCTCCCCTCTGATCGTGTGCGAATAAGAATGAGTCGGGGGGTTGATCCCGGAGGCACAGACAACTTAAGACGCCGCGGCTCGTCTGTCGAGCTCCGCTGCGCATCGCCGGGCCCGCGCCGGCGGTCGCTGGATCCGCTTGCGGCACGTCGGAGCCTGCAGTCCTCTCATTGGGGGCCGCGCGTCATATTCAACCCTTGTTTGCTTGGCAGCAAGACGTCATCAGCCCTTTGTGCAGAGTGCGGGAGAGGTTGCGTTGCTGTGTTGAGTGATCTTTGATTGTCTTGCAAACTGGGTTCAGGTCGACGGCTGCAGGAGGGACTTCCGCCGTGCGGTGGTTTCCATGGGAACCGGGAAGGGCGGCGATCGTAGGGCTTTTCTGCGACCCCCCCCCCCCCGAATCTCAGGCGGTTTACGGTTTATGTAAAGGTCCTGCCGCCTTCAGGTATCACCGGCCACCTTTTAAAATGGTGGTTTAACGTTGTTGGTGGAACCTCTCGAACTGCCACCCAAATCCACATCTAGAAGGGACTTGGATGACTGGGGAGAGAGAGAGAGCGGCGAGGCTTCCAGCTGGAGACAGCAGGGCGAGGATAGCTTCATCTCAAGTGTCCCGAGTTCTCCATTCCCGGAACCACTTCACGGTTGTCTTTCGTTATGTCACAAACATCCCACCCGTCCACACGATCGCTGAGCGGTTGCACCTAAACGCTCACAGGTGATGGCCGTGTGCGCGTGCATGTGTATGCATGTCCGTGGACGTGTGTATTAGCAATAAACTTGTGGGGTACTTGTCTTACTTACTTGTGCGCCCACTCTACTGTACCGAAATATCAAACATCTTAGCAGCAAGTCGCAGAAAAATACACACGCTAATTGGTTGCTCTGAAGTTTCGCAAGGCCCCGTGTTGCAATAACATAACAAAAAAGCTTAAAAACATTCTGCAAGCCACCGTTTTATAACAGTGGTTTTGCAGACAACCCCCCCCCCCATGCTCTATGCTTACGCTTCCCCAAGATGATCGTGTAATTACGCAGGATCTTTCCATTGCACCTTGTTTAACACCAAACACCTGTCAGACACAAGCCTTTTGCTCCGAATCAGGAAACACCGGTGGGCACCCGATGAACAGTGACAGAGAAATGTTACATTGGCATCTCCCCTTTATGGGCACAATTAGAGAAAAGGGGGTGGGGTGGGGGGTGCGACAGAAACAATGAAATAACTGTGCCTCTTGCTAGACCGGGTTTTTTTTTTTTTGGACAGAATTACTTTCCAACCATTTCAGCCATTCAAAAGGTGGAAAAATCATTAGCAGAATAGAGACGAGATTTTTTTTTTGTGTCCACACATGAAGCAATCTAGCCGAGACAAAAAAGAAGTCTGAGCCCTTGATATACAGACAGAAAGTGCCACAATTACAACTGGAAACTGCTGCAGTACAAAGAGCGAGAGCGGGGTTGAAAGAGGAAGAGAGAGGAGTGTAGCCAACAGTTTCAGACTTTTTAACACATAAACTTTGTGTCCACACAACGTTTTGGCAACGATTCCCCCAAACCTATATAAAAAATCCCCTTTGATGAGAAACTGAATACTCGTTTCTTCTTCGTGGATTGGGCTCCGGTTTAAACACGCATCCAGAGGACATAATGTTATATGCAATTGAAATAATAGTCACTGTCACACAAACAACTTTACTTTCTCAAATTGGAGGCATGATGTTTGATTTTGAAACCAGTGGGGCTCTGCACTGAGAAGGGTGTAGAGCGCCCCTACTGGCTGCGTGTGTAACTACACGAGGACGGCTGCTGCTTGTCCTGTTGCAATGACTTTAGGGCACAGATGGCTTCTCAAACTGGGACCCTGGTGGTAAGTATGGGTTTTTGCATTCACAGTGGTAAAAAAAAAAAAAAAGATTAGTAAGCAGCCCTAATTCAAAACAGTCACTGACCTATCAAAAAAAAAAACACTGCTGTTTAACTTTACAGGTTTATTAAAAGTAAATTACTCACAATTTGCGATTAAAGTGAATCTGGCACAAGTAGCATCATTGTTGGTATACAACCTGCAGCAGACAAGAAGATTAGTATTGTGTTTAACATTAATGGGGTGTTTTTTTTCCTTCATTTATAAATATTCAAATTAAAAACTCTTTGTGTCAGACTGTGCCAAGGAAATTCATTTGTGCTCATTAAGTTAAAGCAAAATGAGCCATAATCAGGTTTTTGAGCTCAGCATGATTTATATAGAAGATAAACACATGTCCTGCTTTCGGGTAATGGACAGGTTTGTCCCGTGCCTATTCATAACCCCACTATACTCAGGTCATTGCTGCCGGTTGTCTTATGAAAATGCTTAAATACCAACAACAATGAATCAGACTTCACCTGGATTTGCTTCACTGCGTCCCCATATCCGCCAGGGATGAGTTCAAAATACTCCTTATGACTTCCCAAGGCATCCGCTTAAATGCCCCCACCACATCTGAAGGAATTTATTACCCCACGATCTTCTATTTGCACCTTCGAGTCAGGCAACAACATACTCCACCACACCCCAAGGACTGAGCTTTTCACCATGGGGGATCTTGCTCTGTGAAGCTGTGCCCCCCCCCCCCGCATGTGGAGGGAACAACCAAACCACCCAGAGAACCTCAGACTCTTTAGAAATAAGACCAAGGAAACATTTCTCTGCCATCCGTCACCTCTCCGCTTCGCATTTCTGTCATGTTGCATTTTTTTCTCTGCCAGATGTTGACTTATTTTCAGTGAAAACAATCCATAAAATTCTTATCATTGTAGTTCTTCTCTTTCGTCATCTTTCTCTTCTCCCTCTTATTATTATCATCATCATTCTAACTTTTCTGGAGATCAAATCTATTTCGCTGTACGTCAGTCTATGAACCATCATCGTCTAAATTATTCAATTATATATTTTATATACCCCAACCGATCGAGAGTTTCAAACATCCAACGCAGACTTGCCCTTATTTTTCTTTTCATAGGTAGGCTGATGTGCAAGCCTGTGTGTGCTTACATTGGGACGGATAATTGATATCACATGCATAGTGCAGAAGCAACAGGTCTGCTCATCATCTCGGCCAGTGTCGCCGCGGTCCAGACAGCGAGCTTGGTCACAGGACCGCGAGGCTCTTCCTACGGTGTAACCGGAGCGTCGGCCAGAACAAAGGGAGAGCTTGTTGTTCTGCTTGTGCCTCATCTATAATGAATAGGAGGTGTGCAGACAGAATTATGTTGGTCAAACACTACACATGCAAATCACCATGGCTGTCTCTCGTGACATGCCCAGTAAGGGGCTGTGACGTGGCTGCGAGAAGGTCCGTATGAATGTTAGACGCCTTCTATTTCTGTCGTTTTTGTTGTTTTTGTTTTTTTGTGCATGTAAGTCTGTGTTGCATACCGGGAATCGGGAACATTTATTTGTCGTTTCATTTCGTGCACTCGTGTGCATGAAATGAAACGACATTATCATTTCCCCCAGCTCACAGCGGTGCAACACAAAGACAAAAACACATCCAAACTACAACACATATATATCCCCGACCACCAACCCACCCATTATCCAAACCGCTTATCCTGCTCTCAGGGTCGCGGGGATGCTGGAGCCTATCCCAGCAGTCCTTGGGCGGCAGGCGGGGGGAGACACGCTGGACAGGCCGCCAGGCCATCACAGGATAGTGCAAAAAAACAAAACAAAACCAAAACACTACAAAAACACATATATCCAATATATACATATATATATATATATACATATACATATATACATATACACACACACATATATATACACACACATATATATACATATATATATATATATATATATACATATATATAAACATCCAAGGATGACTGTCGGAACTGCCGGTCTGCATGGGCTAGCAGTTAGCTTAGCCTGCCCCACTTCTGCGTCCTGTCAGACCACCCTCGGTGTTTCCTGTTTGGGCACAGGGCCGTGGTCCCTGGGCCCGCAGGACGCAGCAGACCAAGCTCTCCTAGCCGATCCAGGGCCAGCTCTCCCAGCCATCAAATGAAGACACAAACTTAAATGTGGACAAAGACACTGCATGGACGGTACTGGGTGAGGCCGCCGGCCGCAAACGTGAATTCGCACCACCTTCTCCCCACACTGGAAGCACAGTACGGTTCAATTTGATCTCTTGCAATTTTTTTGAAAAGCTGATGCATGAAACAAAGGACATTTACACCACTGCAGAACATGTTAAATGGCAGTATTGTGACTTTCATAAGAACAGAGTTTGGACATCTTCACAGGGACAAACGGTGTTTGCAGTGATCAAGCTATTTAGAGTTTGACACCTGATCTACGGCACCTGATGGCCCGCAGTGAACGTCGAGGTTATGGTTTTGGTTAACTGAGAAAAGGGCAGGGTGGGAAACGGTGGAAAAATAACTACACCGGCAGTAGGTTTTGATTAACTGATGGTGAAAAATACCCTGACACGTCACACAAAAGAAAAGCATTTATTGTTTTGTCGTGCATTTTTGATAGAATGACAGAAATAAAAAGGAAACCGAGAGTTCAAATATTGGACTGTAATTGATCCTGAGAGGGATCAAAAAGAAAAGAAAAGAAAAACAATGAGGCGACACGTATTAAAATCTTGACTCAAACCATTTTAGGCTTATCCTGATTATTTAAATTGTAGGTTTATAATATTGGGCGATCAGCCAATGTGACTGAACCGCAGAAAAAGCAGCCACCTCCTTTATATTGCAAAGTTTATTTGAATGTAAAAATAAATACATATTGACAGTTTATGCCATATTCTTCTTAATGTCCATGCTTCGTAACAGAAGGACATATGATTGCAGTTCATTAAAAGTGTGTTCTCACTCTTGCCCTCCTAATTACGATATACAATGGCACAACGACTCTAATTACTGATAATATTGCCCTCTGAGTTTCATTGTGAACCTTATTAATAAAGGAAGGCAAGATGATGTGTACTGTAGTGCCCTGAATCGTTCACACAAAGCCCAAACGGAGAGAGGTGAGGGGGGGCCTCACGTCTTGGTCACTTGATTGGGCCTTTTCAATTAAGCAAGATATGGCCTCTAAGGTGCCCATGAAAACATGACAACTTCCAATAAAGTGGTTAGATGATTGAGCTCTGCACAAATACAGACACTGCTCATTGTGTAGCTGTTGATAAATATCACAAACACACGAAAACACATGCATGTGCACAGGCATGTGCACACACACACACACACACACACACACACACACACACACACACACACACACACACCCAGAGTTAGGATCTATAGTTAGCCAGCTGAGCCTGTGAGTTACACTGGCCTGCAGGTCTCTCTCTACCCCCCGTGTAGAGTTTGGTCGTCACATCATGTAGCATCAATCCAATCTCAGAACGGCAAATGTCTCTAAAAATTCATTAGGGAGTAAAGACGGGGGGTGGGGGGGGGTGATTGAAAGCGGTAAAATACGAAATAAAGCTGGAAGCATATCTTCAGACATATCTGATGCCGAACTTCAAATACTGTATGAGCGTGAGTGTGTGTGTCTTGTTCTACTTCTGTAATCGCTGGCTAATCTCCCGAGTCGTGTGCAAGAGTACTGACAACATCATCAACTCTGACAGGCAGAAGGTGTTTCTCACGTGAGCACCATCAACAACAGATTACCATGTGCATGGGCTGTTCCTGTTTGCGTTGGAAATGTGTTTGTATTTATCTCATCTCAATGCCTCTCATTGAGAGAGGCACTGTTTTCTTTCTCCTGGCCCAGAAAACACACACACACACACACACACACACACACACACACACTCGCACACATTTTCAGGAGAGTTGCTCTGTACATGTGCGACACATGTTCTGAAGCGACTGCCAGGAGAGGCTTAAGACACAATCCAAGCAAGATCACTATCAGCAAACCGCACTTATGCGTTTAACTTTACATCCAGTTGCAGTCTCCCCCCCTCCCTTCTCTTCTGATGCCAAACCCTCACGCAGTTGCATTTACCCAAAAGCCTGCAGTATGTGCATGTCAGTGGACACACACAGCGACATATTTCAAATTGCATAATTGTTTTGGCAAATTGAGCGCAAGTTTTTTGTTTTTTTTGGGGGGGGGTTCATCACAATGCACCACACATCATGCTCCCAGCACACGCACACGCACACACATACACACCCAAAACAATGAATAGGTTCAGGTTTGCGTAACCTAAGGTGCTGCATTGCACTTTGATTTAAGAGGAAAACAAAACTTTTGAGTTATTGTAAGAATTATTTGCAGGTAAAATCCTTGACCCAGTGTTTCCCCCCCCCCTCCAGTGAGCGGGGACGAAACCATTTTGCATGATTGCATGCTCTTCAGCATTATCAGCAATTTTGTGTTGACTAACTAAATCTGTGCATCTTCAAATGTACCTACAATACAGGTGTGTAATGCTGCGACATACTCTGACCAGCCATATAGATATAGTAGATATAATTTTGTGGTGGTTATACTCTGAGCTTTGTAGCCGTATTCATACTCAGCTGTATACCTTTGTGGAAAGATGTAGTCTTCCCCTGCTTTGCATTGAATCAGCGTGTAGCGAATGAGGCTGTTAGAATCCCTTTAACTATAAGTTCCTCCCTGTAGACAATTCAGACGGCAAACAATGAATATGCATGAGCAAGTGTTTGCCTCTTTTAATGATTTTTTTTTACATTCAAATATATTCCATCCATCTACTGTAACTCATTTATTTCCTTGTATTTCATACATCCATTACGCATTCTCACACGCACGCACACATGCACACACAACAAGGCTGCTGCAGACTGTTATGAACATACAGGCAAACAGTTAACCGTTGCCGTTGCTGTTTTGCATTGTGCACAGTTAATTATCTCTCCCTCCAACTCTTAACACCTCGCCATCTTGCTCTGTCCGTGTTGCTTCTCCCAGGTGCCAACCAAAGACAACCTTAAACCTATAGAAAACTGCAAGGAACCTCCCTGACGAATCACAGCTAGACTGCTACATAGGAAAACACGAGACTGAGGACACGCAGGCTGAAGACTGTAAAACGAAGGAACACTGAACGTGGTACGTACAATTGCACCGCCCCACAAAGACAGCTTTTGTCTGTAGCCCATAGTGCAAATCACATTTAAAGAAAGTCACCATCGCGACTTATTGGCTATTTTCATGCTGCATTATATGTACTGTATGAGGAGTACAAGGAGCAGCAAGGGAGGAATCACATCTTTCATATGTGTTGTACACCGATACTCAATGTTTTATCCTCCCGATACCTGATGCCTTTGAGATCTGCCAGGTAACAAATAGGAGTCCACTGTGTCCAACAGGCTGTCGTTTATTGACCATTATGCAGGTTCGGAGGGGGGGGGTAAAGGAAACGCTATTAAAGATTAAAGGGTCAGGTGATGCGAAGGTGGTATCCCTGGTCATCGGACACCGACGGGTCCAGTTACAGGCCGTGAAGTCCGCCCGTCAGGCAGATTAGCCAGCTTGATTTATTTATTAACTGATTTCATGTCCCGGCGGGCTGCATATATGTGGTCTATTCTACACATGTGAACATCAAGAGGAGGGTCGGGGCCCTCCTAGTAATAACTTTTACCATGCATAACCGGCGAGAGAGTGTCCCGCAATGCTTAAACTATAAGAATAGATGATGTCATCATTACTATAATCAATATATTGAATGTAAATGGAGTTTTTTTTGTTGCATTCATGAGGAAGTGTGCATGACCGTTGAGATGTTTATCACAGCGGATGCTGCCGTGTTTGAGACACTCAGGACACAGCGAACCGGTGCAGGGCCCATGTAAACGTGGGTATGATAGTACTGCAGTATTATCATGAGGCCTATCTGGGGTACATCTCTCGGTGGAAAGCGGGAACTGCCCCCCCGTCCGCGTCTTATCTGAAGTGACGAACTTGCTGTTCTAATTGTTATCTTCACACTAATAGAAGTGGATGTTTTGAAATCATTTGGTCGGCTGGATAAAGGCTTGGTAATTTCCCTGTGGTTACTGCTTGTGTCAGACCATATCAGTTCAGGAGATAGCCGGGTCCTGCGTTAGAGAGGATGGCTTCTCACAGAGATAGGAGCCACACTCATGGAGGAGGAGGAGGAGGAGGAGACACGGTGAGGTTTGAACCAAACCATTGTTCGGGGTTGTTCACAAATTAGCAAAGGGTGAGCTAGTTGAAGGTCACACCGGATTTTGTATAAACTGTGTTTAAAGATGCCCAGTGTATTTCATCTTCATCTCAGTTATTAATAGCATTAATGGCTGACGGGTTTTTTTTAATCCAAACTGGGCCATTTTGAGCCGAGCAGAACTCAAAGTGTGGTTAAACCTGATCAATGAGTTGATCAGGTCCAGAAACGCGCCAGGTTACCGGGAGTTCAGCGGCTTTAACGTCTCTTAATTGTTTTTCCTTCGAGAACAATCGAAGCGCAGTAGAATCTCCCGCTTCGCCGTCCCGCAGTTGCGCGCTTGCACTTTATCGGGTCGGCGATGATAACGCATTAGGAGCTGCGACTCTTTCATTAAAGTAGTTGGAGGGTGGTGGGTGGGGGGGGGAGGTGAGGGCTGTGAGCCCCGCCCCCTTTTCAGGAGTTAAAAAAAGAGAAAAGAAAAAAAGCGATTATTTCTCCTGGCTGTGGGAGAAGAAGGAGGCTGAGGGAAAGACTCGGCCAGGATTGTGGGAACGAGCAGAAAGCAGCAGATCAACATCATTCAGCTCCAGACGTCCGCACGCCGCGCGGTCCGGCCCTCTCTCTCTCTCTCTCTCTCTCTCTCTCTCTCTCTCTCTCTCTCTCTCTCTCTCTCTCTCTCTCTCTCTCTCTCTCTCTCTCTCTCTCTCTCTCTCTCTCTCTCTCTCTCTCTCTCTCTCTCGCTCACACACACTCACTCACTCACTCACACACACACACACACACACACAAACACACGCACACACACCGCGGCATTTCGCAAAGGAGACAGCCAGCCGTCCACACCGCTGTTCTTTTCTTCTTCTCCTGAAGAGACACTCTCCAAAGACAGAAACACCGACCAGTTTCTTCTTCTTTTTTTTCTTTTTTTTTCTTCTTCTTCTTTTTTTTTGTGGTTGTTGTTGTTGTTCTTCTTCTGATACTAGAGCAGAGACTCATGCCACATAGGTTACTTTTCCCTGCGAGGTCCTCTCCCGAGTTGCGTTCCTGGATTTAAGTGCGTCTCTGGCGAAGTCCGTCCCAGTCGGCGCGCGGCGGCTGCACCGTTTCTGTCATTTCGGCTGGACGACGACCACCGGACGCCGCTCGCTCGTGCCCCTCTCTTTGACTCGAGCCGGGAGCGATTCCACGCCTGACAAAAGTAAGTAGCACGCTACCACCGACACCGCCTTGTCACTCATTCAGCCCCGCTACACCCGCCGGACGCCTTTACGTCCACCATCCCGGGCTCTACTTTGATAAGCGTGTAGTGGAAACTTGAGAGCTGTTTTCGGGGCACGTTGCGCTGTACTGTACTGTACGGTACTGTACTCTACTGTGTCGTCCCCCCTACCGACAAAGTAAACTGCACATCTCGATCTCGTATGACTCTCATCCACTTCTGTCTCTTGTGACAACTGTCATTCCAGCTAGGGGTTATACCCAAGCACTGGGGTGGCTGTGTATGGTGTGTTAGGGCAGACCAGCTCTTTGTTTAGTTTTTGTTTTGACCTTCCTTGTAGTGAAGCTTTTTACTTTTCTTTTTCTTTTTTCTTTTTTCTTTTTCTTTTTTACACAAGATCGCAGCACCATGGCCACATGCAGGCGCACAGCCCCACAGCCTCAAATCTACCAGTAAGATCAATTCCTTAGAAATAGGCTTGACTCATCAGAAGTCATGGTGTAGCTGAAAATAGCTGCTTTAATACACACACACACACACACACACACACACACACACACACACACATATGTGTGTGTGTGCAGTAGGCATCATTTGTACCATTGATCTGGCAAATTGACATTTTTTGTTTGAAACGTATTCTGAAGGGGAAAGTTTAGCAGATATTTAGTTGAAAAGCCTGGTATTTTGTGGCCATTCGTACTTGGTTAAGGTAACACAGCTGTGTTGCATGGTGTTAAGGTCACACTTTAAGGTGAATAATTTGCCAGCAGGTAATTGTGATGTGCACTATCTGAGCCTCGGCAATGCAAGTTCTCGTTGCACTGTCATAACACAGTGCACTACGTTACTGTATACAACAACCAGGCTGTGCCTGCTGTGATAGATACTATATTAGTGAATAGAAGGTGTGGTGAATACAGATATTTCAATCTGTCACTGGTGGCCCGTGTCCGTAGATCATAAATCCATGCTGACCAGCTACAATTAAGGCAATGAGCTTTATTTGCCCCACAAGGGAGAATTTATGGGAGACACGCTGGATCTGTGAGCACATGTACTTGTGCGTGGACGTGGCCTGACCGTCGACACTTTTACCCGTGTGGCCGAGACACAAGTTGTTGGAACTACAGGGAGGAAGAAACGTATATGTTGGACTTAGGTAGGTCTTTTGTGTCTCACTTGAACCTGTTGCAGTGTGAGGATTAATTGCGACGCCTTAATATGCGGAGACCTTAACATGCAGCAGCTTGAAAAAACTGAAAATAACTTTTGCATGTTTGGGGATGGAAGTGCGGATGAACGTCGGGAATTCTCAGGGAAGAAACATCAGGAATTCTTGACGTGCCCAACTGCCACTCTTTTGTTGTCATCATTTTGTGTGACGCTAAACTGTGTGGACTTTAACGGGCACACGTTGATTGGAGCGAAATAACTACAGTACGGGTATTGTTGCGTCGGGCGAGGATAAGCGTTCCTGGTAGTTTTGTCGTTTCATCTGGCCTGCTGGGTCATCGGTTAGAAGAAGGGCTGCATTTGTTGCATGTTGCTCGGATGAGTCTCAAAATGTATGTAACATTACATATTTTGAATTGCAAATATATATATATATATATATATAATTATATATTGAAATTACAACTCATCACATATATTGAGCTCTCCTGCAGCTTATATGAATTGTAAATGCAGCGTTATGGCAGGGCGTTATAGCAGGGCGTTTATAGCAGGGCATTGTGGGAACACTGGAAAAGTACAGTTTCTTTTTTTTTCGCTTTTTTTTTTTTAAGTGGTAAGGTGTTGCTGCCACCACCGCTACTTATTTTGTGACTTTATGAAAAGCCTACTGTACGTCTCACGCTGTGTCGCTTCAATGCGTGTCACATCATATTTTTTTTTATATATAAAGTTAAAAAGTACAAAGTCGAGATTAAATATGGGTGTATTGTTTTAGGTGCCCACTGTTGTGTGGTGCAGCATGCAGGGCTTGATTAGTTTGATAATGCTTGCTGTTGTGGCATTTTTGATGGTTTACCCATGAAATAAATTTGACCTCTGACAAAGACTATAAAGAGATTTTACACATGGCCCCTCTCTCATCCGCCCATCCTCGATGGAGTTGTTCTGTGGGGCCTGTCTGGCCTGTTGCTCTCTTGGGATTTAGCGTTAGGTTAATCCGCTCAGAGGAAGGTGAGCACTCGCATGTGGACCACGATTACACACAGAGGACTCTCTTAGCCAGGCTCTGTAATCTCAGAGCTCCTGTGCACACACATACACACAAATGCACACATGGACACACACACAAACGCACACATGCAGACACATGGACACACACACAAACACATGGACACACACATGGACACACACACAAACGCACACATGCAGACACATGGACACACACACACACAAACACACACAAATGCACCTCCAAATGCATCCTCTCTCTCTCTCTCTCTTCCGTATAGACACACACACACACACACACACACACACAACACACACACACACACACACACACACACACACACACACACACACACACAAATGCACCTTCAAATGCATTCCTCTCCTCTCTCTCTCTCTCTCTCTCTCTCTCTCTCTCTCTCTCTCTTCCGTACACACACACACACACACACTATCTAGCTTGTATTGCTTTGTTTCTCTCGTTCTTGCGAGCCCTTTCCTTCTTGACAAATCATTTGGGATTTTGGCTGCCAATTCACAAAACCAACAGTGACAACACACTCTTACCCTTCTCACAGAGAGGGATTAGGGGGTCACGTGTCTGTGTGATTGGCCAGGGCATTGAGCCGATTGTCGGGGCACTTTGCTGTACACTAGGGCTCAGAAAAGCTTTAGTTAAGTGAAGGGAAGGGACACGTTGTGTGGCACAACTCAGCGTTTCGCCGTAACCTGAAAAAAAAAGAGAAAACTGCCCAGACAAGAGGCGGTGTGAGAGAAGGAAAAACCCAGTAATTTCACATTGTCGATATAATGGACATAAATATGTGCCTGTTTATGTGTGACCAGTGTCAGGGTGAGAGCAGGGGCCTCGGTTATAGGGAGCTGGGGGGGGGGGGGGGTCAGGGTTGGCCAAACGAGGGAATATGGTCAAGTAGGTTCGCTGTAAAATCTAAGCGCCCAAGTTGGCATCTTGCAAAACGACAGGAAAACTGCACGGCAGCGAGCCCCCCCCCCTCCCCGACCGTAGTATATGTCATACTTCATAAAAAAAACCCAAATCTCTGAAAACCTTATTCTCGATGGAAACATCAGGAGCATTTATGTTGGAGCAAATAATTTAATAGCGGGTTTTTTGCTAAGCTTTAACAAAATGTTTTTATTTTTTTTCTCTCTCCCTCCGCTAATGGTTTTGAATGTTTTGGAAGGGGTTTGCAGAGTTTGCTCAGTAAAACGCCCTTCATTTGCAGATTGCAGGTTGGCAAGATCTGGGTGGTAGATACCGGGGGGGGGTAATTGGACTTTCACGGCCTTCAGCTCAAACAAGAGCGTAATATAAGGAGCGATTCCCCGAGCATCGTATTTACCCCCAGACGTGGGGGAGCACGTACCCCGCGCCTGTCAAGAGACACTCCTGCACACTGGAAACGGTGCCGCCTTGTTTTGCTGTTGGAGCACTCTCGTATAAAAGCTATCAAGCACACCCAAAAATAAATAAATAAATAAATAGAAGGCCACATTGAGAGAAAGCTTTTTCTGGGGGGGGGGGGGGGTTCACTGGATTTGACCAATGTAAACGGTGCAGAAGTGTTGAACGTTTGCCCAGAATAGCTCCGCTTTTTTCATATATATGAGCACATGCAAATACTCGGGGCTTTATGATAACCCAAAAGGCCCGCTGTAGTCTCGGCTCTTGTTTATTGTTTAAGGCAGGTGTTTCCTCGCTACTATACGTAAGTCCTCCCCCCCCACCCCCCCTCCAACCCACCCACCCTTTTTTTTCTTTTTCTCCATTCACAGTCGAGTTTTATAGTACTAATGAAAAGCATTGAGCTTGACCTCAGCATGTGTTTATTTACACATTTAGAGCAGATTCCTCTTTTAATTGTGCGAACCGGTGTGGATAGGAATAGTCCCCCCACCCCCCCCTTATGTTCCTTTGCGTTAAGAAAGCGGCCCGTGTTAGCTTCGCCAGAGCCGCAATTACTCGCACAACTCGAGAAAATCTCAAGTCGATAATATTGTCCTTGGGTGGTTTATGGCGTATTTGAATGCATATATTTGAATATGTTCCGGTTTTGCATAATGATGCAAAGTCTTCTGTCTCTATCTAGTAATTAGCGATGACGTTCAGCAACTTTCTGTGTGCACTGTAAGCGGATGGGGGGGTTGGGGGGGTCGTGCATGGAGTTTGTTCACTGGGGTGTTAAAGATCACAGAGGAATATCTCCGCCTTTGATGTTTAATTGTATTGTAAAACACATTTTAGAATATTTCTGCATATAAAGCCGACTTCTGGCTGTGCTTCGCTTTGTGTTTCGCTGCTTCTTTTGTGCGTTTGCCTGCCGGTGCGCTTGGGTGTCTGCGAGATGTGTGTGCACTGTCAAGTTTGAGTCTGTTTCTGTCTGTCTGTCTGTCTGTCTGTGTGCACGTCTGCATGTTTGCACTTTCGTGTTTGCCTGACTTTTGTGAAACGCATGTACCCCCCCTGCCCCCCGCCCGCCTTTATTCTCGGTCAGAAGAGGGTAGAATTTGATGTCGGGGACGATGGAGCAGTCTGGGAAAAAAAAAGTGTCAGCGTGAGGAATGAGAAGACAAACTGAGAAGACAGACACGGGCTGATAGAATGAAAGAGAGGTGGAGAGAGAAAGAGAGAATAGAGAGACGAGAGAGAGGAGGAGGAGGAGGAGGGGGGTGAGAAAATAAGCCTGCTACAGAACCACAATCATGAACAGAGGTGAGTTTAGAGCAGAAAAGGGAGAACGTCTGGCTTATGACCAACTAACCTTCGTTACAGAAGGCGCCGCTACGGTGATACAATGCTAAACGGTCTCCTCAGATGTCTAGATGAGCAGGACGCGCTGGTTCCTTCTTCCTGTTTCCTATTTCCTGCCTCGGCCTGTTGGTCATTACGGCAGCAGCTGCCTGCTGGGTGGTCCGCGCTTAACAGCACTGCCCACACAAGTCATATCGTCGGCCGCAGCCCACCTAAAGAGACACCTAAAACACCGTCGCCATACTCGAGGCCTACTCCCTAAAATATTTGGACAGGGGGAGAGAGAGTCTTGGGAGGCAGGAAGGATCAAGGAGTGCAAGGAAGAAGAAAAAAAGAAACAAGGAAAAAAATGTTGGGTTGATAAGAGTGAGAGAAACGTTTAGATAAGAACGGAGGTTGTGTTCCTTTCTTTGAACCTTGGATGGTTCGGACCGGCTGCAAGACCAGGACTGTCTGGGATTCATAATCAGCTGTTTGCTTGAGGTGCGAGTATATGATTAGATTTTGCCGGAGCAATACAGGATCCACAGTCCACGTGCATCAGGGCCAAACTTAGCAGTTGCACATATGATTCAGAAGAGCTGGTCACCTTCCACAGCCGTTGTTCTAACGTGTGTTGCTTTTCTGTACGATTTTCTTTTTTCCTTAATGTAATTTTCCTACTTTAGTCCGACGCGGGGGGGAATCCGGGGAGGCTGTTCTATATGTACCTCCGATCCCTGGATGCCAAATAAAGTGTGCACTTAAATTGCCTGTCCACATAATGTCACTGGAATTCCTGAAGAGCCCCCGAAGAGCGTCGCCTGTCCTTGTAAATAAACCTGCAGACAGAGGGCGTGACCCCCGATAACATAGTACCAAACCGTGATGCGGGGGGGCAACTTCTTCCCCTCGGTTATATTTTCAGAGAGAATCCCCCTTCCCGCCTGTCTGCATTTGGCGTGGCACGCTGTTGGGAGTACGCCCGACGACAAAAATGAAAAGAAATGCACAGGAGGAGAGGAGCGTGCATGTATACATACGAAATATAGAGAGCGCGAGCGAGAGAGCGAGAGAGAGGGTAGAAATATTTTCCAGCGGTCGTAATTTATCTTTGTCACATCGGCAACATAGCCGAGTCATTCTGCAACACAGTCCGATGAGAGGCACAGAGGTAGCTCTGTGCCTCGGCCTCACACAGGCTCACATCCATCTGAAAGCTGCGCTCACTCGGCCGCCACGGTCTCCTCGGCCGCCGCCGCCGCTCGCCATCCACATCGCGGAGCCCCACGTCGTTCGCTCAGCCACCGGGCACTTTCAGCGGATCTGGCCATCACGACGGCTTCCGGGGGAATAAGCGCTCATGTATACGTGGCCGTGCATACGTGCCCTTTCTCGGTGGTGGTGCACGTGTAACAAAAATGTCGACGCTCTGAATCTCAGCACACGTCTATCCATGCACCCATCTCTTCCCAATCAGGAGTGGTAGAGTTTTGGTTCACATGCAGCCGATGAAACTATGGATGTAGTCTCTTAGATTTCGGAAATTCTCAGACGCGTTTAGCTGGAATTATCTTTCAGATTGTTCTTCGGCGAAAATGTTGTTAACACTGTCAAAGTTAAGAAAAAGCTGTCAGGGTTCTCCTTTTCCGCAAAGCACACGGCTCAGCCAGGCAGCGGCCTGCCAAAGTCCACACTACTGTGCCTTTCCACTGTCATCTGTACCATTCCCAGACCAAGGGCCGTCCTGCAAAGAATGTGGCGCCCAAGTCTGTCTTGAACACTTACACAGCAAGGGGAAAAAAAGTGGGACATGCAAATGTAGGAAGAGCAGCAGTCAGATAAATGCAAACACTGAGAAGAACACAGAGATTTGAGCTTGACCTAAAATAATATTTGTGCTGCTTTGTCTCAAAGGCGCAGGGTTCAGATGGTCTCTTTGTAAAACTCACACATACTGGCTCTTTCAAATGGGGGGAAAAAAGAAGATATCATCGGTCTCACACACACAGACACACACACACACACTCACACTGTATTGCCTATCAGGTATGAAATGGTAAATCCGACGTGTTTGATTTCCTGCAGTTTGGTTACTTGCAAAAGTTTGGCAAAAGTTCCCCTCTTTTCATGTTATATCCCTCATGAAGTGCCAAACATAGCTTTTATAGGTAGAGAAAGAAACCACAAAACTTTCTCTCTCTCTCTCTCTCTCTCTCTCTCTCTCTCTCTCTCTCTCTCTGTGTCTCTCCCACTTTTTTTTAAACAATTTTCCTGCCCGGCTCCGTACGGTGATGTATGGCTTTTCCTACAGTGGCTCTTCCAAAGTGCAGCTCGTGATGTCATTAATTTTATTCATGCTTTATGGATGCTCTGTCTGGAAAAAGCAAAGAAAAGAGGGAGAATGACGATATGAGGAGGAGAGAGAGAGAGAGAGAGAGAGAGAGAGAGAGAGAGAGAGAGAGAGAGAGAGAGGAGAGAGGCAAGAAGAGATAGTGTGCTGGAAGGAGATTTTCAGCGCAGTTGCATGTATAATGAATGAGGGGGCACTTTGTTTGAAACTCCAGCCCGGCACTTCACTTCAAGGTTTGCTGGTGGAGTGGGGGCCTCGTGATCTCACGCCATCAACTCTCAGGGTCCTGCCAATAGATGCTTTCACCTGGCACCAGGTTCGACCCAGTGGAAAAACAAATAGCCTTATGTGAGCGTGCATGCATGCGAGTGTAAAACTGTGCATGTGTGTGTGTCTGTGTGTGTGTGTGTACACTGACAATGGAACAAGGGCTGGGTGGAAAGGGTGAGGAGTGGGTGAGAGAGGAAAGAGGTGAGGAACGAGGAGAGGAGAGTTTGTATAACAGCAGCAGTGCAATGACGCCCAGACGGTACCGAGGAGAATACTGGCACTCAGCCCACACTTCCTAAATAGTTCTCTCTACAGAAATAGCTCAGCCTTGATATTGACTTTTGTCTGTGGGGTGTACATTTGTGTGCGTGTGTGTGTGTGTGTGTGTGTGTGTGTGTGTGTGTTGGAGAGAGACTTGATTTCTTTGTCTAACCACTTTATTTTCCAGGAATTTTTCAAAAATGCAGTTTGTTGATTTTTATCAACCAGAGCGGTACAAATCTAGTTCAGAAACACCTTGTGTATGGGTGGGAATCGAAATGTGCTTCGCTCTGTGTGCAGGAGTGTTAGCGTGTTGGCGTTGGCGGAGCTTATTATTTGCGATAAAAATTGCCGGCTGTTTTATTTTTGGACCGGTGCTGGACTCGTGGTCTTATAAATAGCCCAGGAAGTGTAGGGGGGATACCTGCCGTGGCCCTAGCTGGCCTCTCCATCAGAGTCTCACTGCCTTCACGTCATATCCTTCCCTTGCTAGCTCTGCTCCCTATTTGGTCCACAACACAGCCGCACCCCCCCCGGGGCCCTAGCAAACAGGATGCGACTCACATGGAGGGGTGTGAGAAAATCAGTCGTAGGAGTCATGCAAAACTGACATTCCTGCTCAGTATCAACAGCCTGTGCTGACATGGCCAGACGAGGCTGAAGCGAAGGTAATAAATGCAAAAAGAGCGTCTTGTTATGAACACTGAGCTCAGTTATCAGGCTATTAGAGGCATGTCAAGATGGCTACATCAGAGAAGTAGTTCAGCTTGAAAGCTGTATTTTATTGACACTCCTTCCATCCATGGGTGTTAGGCAGGGAGGCCCTCTATATGCAGAGGTTTTGTGTTAATTTAATTTCTTTTGTCTCAGGCATGTGCCATTTGTATGTAGCACTGGGAGTGCTACATTTTTCCTCCATCCCTTCAAATTTTCCAGGTCGTAACAAAACAACTTTATTAGTAACTCAATATTGTCAATTGATAACATGCTTCCCCTCCTTTTTTTAATTAGGTCATTTAAACGACCAAGGTGGTCATTTTGACCGTTTTGGATTATCAAAGTTTAATAACTTTGTGGGGAAATAAAATATACATACCTGCCGCTACCTGAATGCTCCCAAAATGTCCTATAGTTGCATTAAAATGAGTTTTAGATCAATTGCACACGAAAGGTCATGATAAGATCTACCTAAAATGACCACGACCGGTCAAATTGACTGCATTGGCGCATCATCGTGCGCGTCATGTGACTATTTATGAGGCGGGTTGGTCGCGTCATTTCCGTCGCGACGCTCCTTGCTCTGTCCTAGAGACACACTGGCGTCCTCCAGTGCAGAGTAATAGTCTAAACTTGATTTCTGATTGTTTCCAACCGCCCTTTCAGACGCACCATGACTACCGCCGAGGCGTCGCAGTATTTACAAGCGTTGGACAGTGGCTATTTTAAATTGTTTGAAAAATAGTATTCAACTTTTTTTGGGACCACATCCCACGTTTCCCTCAGATGCCCTCCAAAAGGTGTCCTTTGTCAGTTAAACTACGACACAGCCTCCACCGACCGAAGTATTTGACTCCATGAGGGATGGTGGGAGAGAGACGGTACACATACATGGTCAGTAATTCTATTATACACTAGCGTCACGCCTGTCGCCTCCTCCCCCCCTTTGAATTATTGTTCGACCCCTAAATGAGCGGCTCTCTGTATCATGGCCCTCATAACGGCGGGCTCATAATCGTATTGAGAGGGCGAGAGATGAAATGCTTCACAGTCCCCTTTTCAGACTACTTCTTTACACAGCAGCGAAGGAGAAGCATCCCCCCCCCCCCCGTCTCTGTGAAGGGAATTGTGCTGCCTGTTATTAATGTGCTTTTGACAGCTTAATTTGATAAGCGGGCTACTTGTTAAAGAAGACCAGGATTGTTAACATAGAAAGAACACGTCTCCCCACCACCACCACCACCTCCAACGTTCTTCAAAATGCTGCCGCGCAATCTGTCGATGACCCAGTTCTGAGATGGTCGAAAACAAGGAAGAGCAGTGCAAAATCCACAGGGAGAAGTAAGGAGAGAGAGAGGGAGAGAGGGTAGGGAGAGGGAGATAATATTCTAAGTATGGCACGTTTGGAAAAGTAACTCAATTTTTCTCTCTTTTACTTCTCTGCCTCTCACCCTCTCAACTCCTCTTCCTCCCTTTCATTCTCCTCCTCCTCCTCCTGCGCCGAGCAGCCCACCTTCCCAAGCTCCTCTTCCGTGTAGCCTAATCGGAAGAGAAACGCTGGGAACGATAACAGGGATTAGCTTCCGATGCTCGCTAGCTCCCCTCGGTTAAGTACACGTGTAATGAGTTGTTTATTTGGGATAATGCACAGTAGGTGCAACAGAAGCCCACAGCTGCCCCCCTCCCCGCCTCCTCCTCCTCCTCCTCTCGCACAAAGACACATGCGCATGTATAGACATTGAGTCACACTGCACAGTACATGTGCAAGACAAATAAGCACAAGGCAGTCCAACACAATGTACACAAAGCCACTTGTGCTCAGGTATGCAAACACACATGTGCTCACACACGTGCCACTAACATGCGTGTGTGCGTGTGCGTGCATGCAAATTCCCACACAGAGAAGTAATTCAGGCCATTTGCGGCAAAGGGTTGATTGGGGGAGAAAGGGAGTAAAAGAGGAAGGCGGGGAAGGGAGCTGTGTAATGTTCTCAGACCATTTCTTGGGTCAGAAGGTCAGGAGACTTTTCTCAGAGTGGGGAAGAGGGGAACAAAAACTTTATATGAGAAAAAATGAAGAGGGGGAAGAGAAGGAAGAGAAGAAAGAGATATGTGCCCACCAGTGTGTGTGTGAGTGTGTGCAAGTGTAAGTTTAATAAGTGCGTATGCGTGCTCACGCTTGTGTGTATATGTGTGTGTGAGAGCGTGTGCGACGCTTCCGCGTGTTCGCACGTGCACGCTTGTGTGTATACATGTCGTGGAAAAAGCTGTTGCCTCGCGGAGGGGACGTGCTCTGCTATCATTAGCGGAGGAGGGGGCGGGGCAGTAGGAGGGGGCAGGCGAGGTTATGTGAACGGTGCAGCTGTGCTCGCAGCAGAGGGATTTGAGGGGGGAACTCCAGGCAGCCAGGTCCTCCACTGCACCACCAGCCTCACAGCGGAGAGGAGAAGAAGAGACGAGCGCAAACGGCGTACTGAGCCTTGTGAACCAAACGCACCCCACCTCCCATCCTGCCACCCCCCACACTCCCCCTCCCCGCCCCCCCCCACACTCCTTCACTCCTCCGCTCCTCCACTCTGGCCCTTCACTTCCTAAATAGGAGAAAATAAATAAATAACGATTGATGCTTGATGGCAACGATAAGGGTGAGAAGGAAAGGAAGAGGAGGAAAAGGGGGGGAAAAAGTCATGATTTATATATACCATAGATGCCTTTCTTTAGCCTTGTTCAGTTTGTGTTGCTTTGTGTTGTGTTTTTTTTGGTGTGTGTCTTAGACACCCAGAAATAGCCCTTCATTCACTTTCCTTCAATTCAGGTAGGCAGCTGGGATGTGAATAATTATTATAATAACAACAATATTTGTTTTATTGGATGCATTTTATCGTTGTTCGTTTTCTTTTTTCTTTTTTTTGGGGGGGGGGGGCTATTTCCCAACGA